>NC_090899.1:11908081-12208081 GCF_040956055.1 Brachionichthys hirsutus
TATAACACACACACATATGTAATCATTTGTATCTTTCTCTTCTTATCCCTCACTTTGTCAACCCTGAATCACTGCTCCAGCTCAAAACACTACAGCTCTCACTTACCTCACGCGTCCGGCTAATGTCACGGTGGCTGTGGGAGAATCTGCAGTCTTCAGCTGTGGAGTCCCAGTAGCTTCTCCTAACCTCACATTCACCATCTATGGGGGTAACAGCAACTACACCCTCATCTGCCCTTTTGGTCACTTGGAAGATATCCCCCAGGTGAGGTGGTCGCCCCCTGACTGTTATTCTGTTCCCTTTCTCCTTCCTCTGATTCACAGATATGCACTAGTTGTGTGAGTCAATGTCAAAAAAAAACATATTGCCTGCACATGAGATTCAGATCAGTTTTAGTTTGGTGGAAATATATCTATCAAGAGGGGGTGCTAAATCTGCTAATTAAATAAAATAACTAAATTAACAACAGATTTTGCAGCAATTTATTAAAACTCTGGAAGAAAGAACAACGCAGGGCACAAGTGTGTGTAAAGGGACATGGAATTCTATAAGAAACAGAAATCATGGATGCCTTCACTGTTACACACTAAATCTATTGTATAGTATTGTGGACTAACAAATCTGATGCATTAAATTTAGTCATTAAAAATCACAATAAATTTTTTATTACAAAGTTGGAACTTGTGTGATTTACATTTTCATTTTCAGGCAAGTGTAGCGTCAGGAATATGGGGCCAAACGGTCCGACCTTTGCCGACAACGCCACTTTAGGACTTACAACCTAAAGATCTATTTAATTTGTTCCGTTGGTCCCAAACTCGTTTTAGCGGGTTTCCCCACCCACAGGTCCGCTCACAGTGATGACCAGCACGGCATTAGGGATTCAAAACATTTATTAACACTCTAAAAGCAAAACTAACAAAAGAAAAGGAGAGACACGGCAGTGACAGTCTACGGCCAACCTGCCTTTGAGATGGGGAAAACACAAATGAGGACTTGGAACGAGGGAGGGGAAGCACCTATATACGTCCCCCCCCCCAATCAGTGGTAAATGGGCCACAGGTGCTCCCTCCCACACCTGCCTGCCCAATTAACTCCAATCACCCGGTTACATTCCTCCCCCCCTCTGAGTTATCGGTGCCCCACCGATAAATCATAATATAAAAACAAAACGGCTTTCTAAAAAAACAGTCAAAAACCGGGCATCACCCAAAGGTCAGCGTCTGAGCCCCAAATACACCCGCATATGCTGCGGGTTTAAATATACTGAATATAAATATTCCCTTCAAAATAAAAGGTCATTCGTGAGTCATGGCAGAAAGGTGTAAAGTCCAGTTCACAATGATATCAAGTGACTTTCAGCCCTCAGAGAGCGTTTGGTTGAAAAGCAACAATCAGTCATTTGTGGTTTACCTTAAATGTCAGCTGTTAAACATGATAAACAAGAACATTGTTCTCTGTGAATGTGGGAAACAACATGGTGTAAAATTCCCGAAGTTAGTTTGATATTGGTCTATAAATTGATTTCTTCTTCTTCTGACTTTGATTTAAAAATAAATATTTCTTCAAGTTGGTGCATTGTTTACACATAGTTTCCACATCGTGGTAAGTATTGAGCGCGGTTAAGCTGTAACGTTTGTGTGACGAGTCCCAAAAGGACCGGCGTATCGCTGCATTACTCAGGCGGCGCTGCAGCGCCTACTTCGAGGCGCGAACTCGCAGCGCCTGATCTCCATTGGGAGTAACTGACATTCTCCGTTTCTTTACTGACATGCTCCGTTTCTTTACTGACATGCTCCGCTTCTCTTGTCGCCAGGCCCGTGCCCGTGTTCCTTCTCGGAGATCGAACTTATCGATGCCGACATGTCAGCGCAGAAACCCGATCGGCATAGCGGAGATCCTGAGTCCTGGGCGATCCGACAGCCCGCCTCCCGTAGCTGGGATTACAGGCGCACGCCACTGCGCCCAGCGATTAGAGTACAAGATCATAGGCCTTTTAAGTTCGACTAAAATGACGCTGCAGCGCCCTCTATTGGTGAACATAGTAATTGCATCTACTCAGGCGACGTCAGGTCCCTCAAACGGGAATCTATTTGAATTACGTGTAAAATTAAGCGCTTATATAATTGAGAATTATTGATTCATGTTATTGTGTAAATTGTTTGAAAATGTGATTTAAGTAAATCACATGCGACGTGACTGTTTTAATCACATTTTCACAGGCACATTCCATTATTCATACATTTGACTGACTTCAGTATTGTTTAGGCCTTCTTGCTGGAATACAAAGTTAACTAGAAAAAGACAATCAGAGATTGCAGACCATCGCCTCCAAAAGACTGTTGGATCTTGTGAGACAGTAAACAGGGCTTCCGGATCAGAGGGGCCAAACCTGCTCTAGCTTGCTGCTCCGGAACGTACTACAAGACACCTTCTGGACTCTTTTTCCCATCATGCCATTCGTGTAGCCACACTAGAGATGACAATGGGGGGGAACAAGCAGCTTTGAGGAACTCTTTTAGCTCTGCATCAATGAATCCTGTCACACCACAAAAGGAATGTTGAGTGATGTGGATTTGGTGATTTAAGAGTACGATTAAAAATAATTGACCCACTCTGGGTCACTCCACTGACTTCTATTTTTGTGTGTATCTCCTATTGAACTGAAATTCAACATAAAACAAAGAAAACCTGAGTAAACTCTAAATGCACAAAAGTATCATCACTCCATCAAATAAATTATTTGAACCTGTCTCAGTTGCATCCAGTCTAACTGGGAAGTATTAAACTATAATTTAATTTGTTTAGACTCTGAGCTGGATTCTGATTCACTCTCCAGGGAAACAAATGAGATAATGGACATTGAGAAATAATATTTTTTTGTTTCAAAATCCATCGTATCTGCAGCAAAAGGGCACAGAAAACAATAAAAACAACACAGAGGAGGAGCGTTTGATGTTGTAATAGCACATTTATATATATAACACACACACATATGTAATCATTTGTATCTTTCTCTTCTTATCCCTCACTTTGTCAACCCTGAATCACTGCTCCAGCTCAAAACACTACAGCTCTCACTTACCTCACGCGTCCGGCTAATGTCACGGTGGCTGTGGGAGAATCTGCAGTCTTCAGCTGTGGAGTCCCAGTAGCTTCTCCTAACCTCACATTCACCATCTATGGGGGTAACAGCAACTACACCCTCATCTGCCCTTTTGGTCACTTGGAAGATATCCCCCAGGTGAGGTGGTCGCCCCCTGACTGTTATTCTGTTCCCTTTCTTCTTCCTCTGATTCACAGATATGCACTAGTTGTGTGAGTCAATGTCAAAAATATATATATTGTCTGCACGTGAGATTCAGATCAGTTTTAGTTTGGTGGAAATATATCTATCAAGAGGGGGTGCTAAATCTGCTAATTAAATAAAATAACTAAATTAACAACAGATTTTGCAGCAATTTATTAAAACTCTGGAAGAAAGAACAACGCAGGGCACAAGTGTGTATAAAGGGACATGGAATTCTATAAGAAACAGAAATCATGGATGCCTTCACTGTTACACACTAAATATATTGTATAGTATTGTGGACTAACAAATCTGATGCATTAAATTTAGTCATTAAAAATCACAATAAGCTTTTTATGACAAAGTTGGAACTTGTGTGATTTACATTTTCATTTTCAGGCAAGCATTCTTGCTCTTTCTGATCTAGACATATTAAACCAACATGTAGCTGAAACTACTGGCATGCACGTGTTGCGTCACGTGCATGCACGGTCTCACAAGACAAATAATAAACCAGGAACCCATATTTCAAAAGTGCTCCAAAGCACCACCAGAGGTCAGAAACTGAACCGGTTCAATGGCCATTCAATGAAAAGCATGCATGTTGATCCTGTACATGTTGGGTAGGGGTGGCTATTTTCATTTTCACCTCTTGCTCTTTCCTCCTCTCTTGTTGAATCAACCGTCTCTCTCCTCAGGCTCTCTAGGGAAGCTGTGAAACCAAGGACGGCCAGTCGCTGGCTGTTTGGTCCATCAAGGGCACGTCTTTCTCCGACAACGGCACGAGAGTCGTGTGTCGGCAGTTGAACAATCCTGCTGCAACGGCTGCAGTCCTACTTGTTTACGGTAAACACTCGTTATACAGTCATACTAGCTGATCCCTCTATTGGATTTGCAGACAAACTGCAGAACAACCCAAAAACCAGGTGTGCTACCTGTCTACAAGTGTTAATATCACAAGTGGAGGGAAGAGGAATGATGACATCTACCTTTCTGTCCTCCATGTGGTGCTGCCATTAATGAATTTGAGACTATTTTGTTTATTCTATCATGCAAGAAGACAATGCAACCCCCTCTCTGCTGTGTCTCCTCCCAGATAGCGGCATCAACAAAGCCATTCTCGTTGGCTGTGTCATTGGTGGCTTCTTCGGCACCTTATTGGTGGCTGCTTTGATGTACCTGATGGTGCAGAGGTCCGAGACCCTCCAGAACTTCTTCAGTAAGCACACGTTATGCTTTCATTTCACTGAATTAAAGTGACTACAAATTCAGACTTGATGAATGATGTGCGATCTTGGTGATTTCAGGGGGAGGAGAAACTGAAGATGACATGTTCACAATAGTGAAGGACTGAACGCAGAGAGAAGCGTGAAGACTCTTCTGTTGCTTGAAGGTGTTGATAATTCGCCCTCGTTCTAACAGAGGATGGGCTATTTTTAAACCATTTAACAAATTTAAGTGTTGTTAAAACGCAAATGAACTCAAGGCGTGTGCTTCAAACGCCAGACAGGATCCAGTCTTATATTATATTCCTTCTTCTGCCTTTAATAATTGGACTGTGCATACATTACTCACAGCCCCCTGCACAATACAGATAAACAGTACAGCATAATAAGCAGTACAAACGCAGCAGACTATTTAGCTGAGAAACCCAGATTGTGGGTCTCTTTCCTCAGAAACATGTGTGGGAGGTTTCTAATAAGTAAAAATAATTATTGAGGGGAAGTGAAGAATCGTGTAGATGCTGCGGGTTTAAATATACTGAATATAAATATTCCCTTCAAAATAAAAGGTCATTCGTGAGTCATGGCAGAAAGGTGTAATGTCGAGTTCACAATGATATCAAGTGACTTTCAGCCCTCAGAGACCGTTTGGTTGAAAAGCAACAATCAGTAATTTGTGGTTTACCTTAAATGTCAGCTGTTAAACATGATAAACAAGAACATTGCTCTCTGTGAATGTGGGAAACAACATGGTGTAAAATTCCGGAAGTTAGTTTGATATTGGTCTATAAATTGATTTCTTCTTCTTCTGACTTTGATTTAAAAATAAATATTCCTTCAAGTTGTTGTATTGCTTACACATAGTTTCCACATCGTGGTAAGTATTGAGCGCGGTTAAGCTGTAACGTTTGTGTGACGAGTCCCAAAAGGGCTGGCGTATCGCTGCATTACTCGGGCGGCGCTGCAGCGCCTACTTCGAGGCGCGAACCCGCAGCGCCTGATCTCCATTGGGAGTAACTGACATTCTCCGTTTCTTTGCTGACATGCTCCGTTTCCTTTACGTCACGGGGATCGAACTTATCGATGCCGACACGTCAGCGCGGAAACCCGATCGGCATAGCGGAGATCCTGAGTCCTGGGCGATCCGACAGCCCGCCTCCCGTAGCTGGGATTACAGGCGCACGCCACCGCGCCCGGCAATTGGAGTACAAGCTCGTAGGCCTTTTAAGTTCGACTAAAATGACGCTGCATCGCCCTCTATCGGTGAACATAGTAATTGCATCTACTCAGGCGACGTCAGGTCCCTCAAACGCGAATCTATTTGAATTACGTGTAAAATTAAGCGCTTATATAATTGAGAATTATTGATTCATGTTATTGTGTAAATTGTTTGAAAATGTGATTTAAGTAAATCACATGAGACGTGACTGTTTTAATCACATTTTCACAGGCACATTCCATTATTCATACATTTGACTGACTTCAGTACCGTTTAGGCCTTCTTGATAGTTGAGTCACCCCTCAGGGCCACCATACCTTTTTTTCTTTTCTTTTTTTTTACATTATGTCTTTGTCTGAAAATGATCTGAATCTTACCGAGTTCTACGATGCTGTCAGTTTAACTAACACAATGATACTTTACCACTCAAAACAAAAATGATCTGCACAGTTGCTGTCATGTCTACTATGATAGCCGGGGTTTGAATGCTTTTGTCTGGTCTTCATAGCGCAGCAAGCCAGTGACAGACACACACACACACACACACACACACACACTCACAAGGCAATCAGCAGGATAGAAGTCTTTCTCTCTTCTCGTTCTACAGTGTGAAGCAATGTGTTGACACAGCTGCTCAGATCAGAGGCGTCAGCGTTTTCTGTCATTTTCTGTGCTGATTTCGCTCCAGTGGTGGAGCAGCTACACTGAAAGTGAGATTAAGTTTGCTGCACAAAAGTATCATCACTCCATCTATTCTTACATATCATGGATGGGTGAGCAAGAGATGTGAGAGTCCTTCATGTGGTTTATACAGAACGGAGCAGCAGCTTGAAACCAGCTCTTTCCCCTGGAGACGCAACACAACAATGCACGCGGCAAGATTTTCTTCTAAATGTATTGCTTTTCAAAATACAAGTTATTGACAAATTTGCTTTCAATTTATTTAAAAAAAAATAGTTTCTACAAGATCCATGTCCAAGAGAATCCTATCAATTCCTAACTAAGAGATTTCACTTGGTGATCTGGATCTCAGTAAACCAGCCTGTTCTTTGCCCTGAAGGCCTTAACTTTTACTGTTTAGGGACAAACACACTGCATACCACCATAACAGACGTGCATGTGTTGTCATGCGTGATGTGTGTCTCCACTGATAACCTACATTGTTGCTTGTGTGTTCTCAAGATGACCTTTAACTGATATTGTGTCAGTTCATCGTGCATCTGTCATTACGCACAAAGAAACAGAGGTCAGTTTATTACAAATTCATTTAAATAGCAAACTAAAAGGAAAGATGCAAGTGGGGTTGATGACAAAGTTTTGGAATAACTTTACATGACCTTCAACTGACCTTTACTATTTACTATTGTGTGATAAACTTAAGCTTGTGTGCATAATCAATAGTTTTTCAGTAGCAACAATGATTATCCTCTTATTATCTAGAAAAAAATATATTGTGATCAATAGTTTCACCAACAAGCTTTTCTGCCACGTAGAAATTAAGAAAGCCATATTTGAGTTGCTGATACTAGCTCTAACGTGTACTGAGAGAAATACAACACTGTGCATCCTCTCTGTACATTAATGAGATCCTCTGATGTCTTACTGACTGAACATAGACAAGGTCACATAGACAAGGTCACAGACAGCTGGTGCTTTATGCAGACAGAAGTCAACAGCAACATGGGGCTGCAGTGGAGCCCTTAGAAATCAATATGAGGTATTTATGGTATGTGGCTTGCACTAATGGCCCCTTTCTGAGCGACCACTCGAAGTGCTTCACTGCAGGCAAAGCCACAAACAGCAAATCCTGCTCAGCTGGAGTCACATTGAATGCAAAGTGGGTTTCAGCATCTTGCTCAGGGACCCTTCAACATGGAGAGAACGGCGACCCACAGGAACCACAGGCCCTTCAACACGGAGATGACCACACCTGTTGGGCACAGGATTTGGATATGGTGTTTACATTGTCCAAGCTAATATGAAGTCACTTTTTTTCTGTCTCTCTCTGCCTTGTCATCAACAGTTGTCACTCTATCTGCTGTCAAATTGTTTTGTTATCACATACACACATACACACACACACACACACACACACACACACACAAGCACACACACACAGTCTCTATCTTCTCTGTTCTTACAGTATTATCATTTGTTAAGGGGCTGATACATGACTCAACTTTGCCAGTGTGTGAGGACAAAAGATATTAATAGTTACATCACCACTGTGGAGTGGCGCGGTGGTGCAGTGGTTAGAGCTGTTGCCTCAGAGCAAGAAGGTTCTGGTTTGATCCCTTTCTGTGCTGAGTTTGCATGTTCTCCCAGTGTCCGCGTGGGTTTTCTCCGGGTTCTCCGGCTTCCTCCCACCACCACATGCGATTTAGGTGAACTGGTCA
Organism: Brachionichthys hirsutus; assembly: GCF_040956055.1. Lineage (NCBI taxonomy): Eukaryota > Metazoa > Chordata > Actinopteri > Lophiiformes > Brachionichthyidae > Brachionichthys > Brachionichthys hirsutus. Next base: position 11,916,210 of record NC_090899.1, read on the forward strand.
CACCAAACTGCCCGTAGGTGTGAGCGGCTGTTTAAAATGCATCCTCAAGGAGACGGTGAATCTTTTTTTTTTCTTCTCATGAGTGATGTGAGATCTTCCCTCCTGCCCAACTTTATTACAAGACACAAATGCCTGTTAACCATACGATTAACACAAAGTAATCAGTTCCACGGAGACAGTCCGGCAGGCGCTGGGATACCTGTAAGAGACCAGCGGGACCAGTGGGACCACTGGGACGTCACCAGGAGCACAGAATAATGCAAGAATACCACTCTGCCTGTCAATTAATCTACCGGTAACTCCCTGTAGCTGTAGTGGTGACGATTTTTCATTTTATGATCATATACCAAGTATATTATATACAGCATAACATTAAAAAAATCACATTATCATCATCATCATCATCATCCACATATTTGTTGACTAAAAAATATTGTCATAGTCACCAAGGCAACCATCACATATCCAAATGGACACACGCATCTTAAGTTTATACCCCAAACAAAGAGGAGGAGCAGGCTATTCACGTAAAATAGAAATTGCACACTTTTCAACAGGCATTTCAGGACATTGCAGACACACACTCCTCTGCTCCCGAGCCGTCTGTGCAGGTAAGACCGGGTTCTGTATGGTGGAACAAGGCAGGATGGGGGGTGGGGGGTGGGTCAGGGGTCAAGGGCACCTTCATGTTGCAATGCTTTTGCAGTTATCTTTCAGGCTGAAGGAAGAACGAAGTACAAATGGAAGGTCCTTTTAATTGGAAATTGAAAAATATAGGGCATGAAGGCTTCTCTTTATATTTTATATAATGTCTGAAGAGCTCCATAAGGATCTCTGTGGGAGGATTTCTGATTACACGTGACAAAAGCATGAACATGTTTTTCTTTGACAGAAATTGGGTTAGGGTTCGAGAAGGTTTTAAGAAGTCCAGCAGTGCAGTGGGTCATTTAAATAAAGAATAAAAAACGTTAAAGCAGTGGGTGTTGACAGAGCGTTGAGAAGATATGAAGGACACTGATTGGTTATGTTCTCACTGGAGAGGGCACAGATAACGTTTTTTTTTATAATGATCCCAAGTTCTTTTTCTTTCTTTTTTTTGTATTCAATTCATCCGGTTGCTACCACGTCATCTGAGAATTAACAATCATTCAAGACTTGAAACTAAGGAATCGACCGCCAGTGTGACCTTGACTAGGAACTAAGGACAAGGGGCCATGGCTGAAAATAAGTGAACAAAAAGGCGTGATATGCAGTAATAGCTCTGTATTACCTTTGTTTTCTTTTGTTGTCCATTTCTTGAAAGGCTCGTACAAACTTTATGTCTCTGCAAGATATAAACATGCAGAAGATACTTGTTTAAAAAATAACTTATCAAGATGTTTTTTTTTATGCATTTTAATTATTCCTACAAATCATATTAAACATGCAAAAAGAAAAAAAACATTATTTATTTATTAAATATAGGTAAAAGATTTATAATTTCTAACATACAAGGATTCTAATTATTATGTCCAAGGCCGGGTTAGAGGTTACAACAAGGTTGATGGTTGGATTTTCAAATGTCTGCGAGTTTGAGTGTGAGAAATTTGAGTAGATATGAAGGAAAGTTGTCTGGAAACCTGCAGGGTTTTGCACACTGTTTACTCTCCAAACACCCAGAATGCATCCCTGCTGAGGAGACGCTGACCTCTCACACAACAAGGACATTCTTCCAAAGGACAGTTAGAAATGTGCTTTGTTGCTCATGTGCATGTGAGAGGAACAGTTGAAAAATGATTTGAACTTTTTTTTTTTTACTTTTCTTCCTTCCTCTCTGTCTTTATTGCTCGTCATTCTAATTTTTAGTTGTACTGAAGATGGGACATCTCACTGTTGTGGCTGTTTTGTCAGGTAAATGAAGTGGAAGACATACTTTGCACATAAGTAATAAACAATGTTAAATATTTTGTGTCCTAGACATAGAATATGCCTTTTTATCAGGAGTAAAATGAGAAGGGAAAAAACAGCAACATTAATATCACCTATAGGTCATAGATTATGCTCATTACTCTGTAAGATGTTAGCTGACAATACTGAAGAAAAATGTTATGTTAATAAAAGTATTTCTGATATGGATGATATCATACAAGGTCTATTGGTTGGGTTTACCATATTAATTCATGCACCTTTAAAACTCTTTGGTATCTTATATAAACCACCTGAAAATGGGGGGGGGGGGGGGTAGATACTCTCGTTATTTTGTTTTCATAAAATATAAAATGAAATATTAAACTTTATAAAATTCCACCTTGTCTTATTTTTAGAAACTATTTGGTGAGACATCTATTTCACTGGCTGTAAGCATAAAACAGATCTCTGTAAAACTAACTTATTTTTCTGACCCTCTTGCAGTCCTCTTCAACCTTTTTGTGGAAACTGAAGCAAGTAAGGCCAGCACTTCAGACTTCTCTTTTACCTAGTAACAGAGGAACAAACACAAGCAGATATTTTGTTCTTCACAATTATGGCAATATCTGTAAACATGAGGCTTCGGCACTGATTGAGCCTGAAGTTTTTGAAAATCTGATATTATTTAGGCCATTTATTAGTGAAGACATATCTAAATGTCTGCTTGTCATTCAGTCACTATGGAAGCTGAAGTGAGTTTGTGTAAAATCTGTCTCTAATTTGTCTTTTCCTTTGTTATTTATCTTCCTCCTCTTGAATTTGTTCTTTAGATCCATTTGTTTACAGTAAGTACAAAGACTTATCTCATACATACATATCATCATTTCACATGGATCTTAAAGGATTCCTGCAGAGTATCCTCTATTCTGTTGTATTTTCTTAAGGCCAAAAGCAGCCACTGCAAATGTGACTTTGTGGCATTTTAAAAGCCATGCCAGCAATGTTTTAGATCACATTTCACAGTCTCTTGAATTATCTTTATACTTGGTCAATTTTGGAATTAAATAGTTATTTTGCACCAGGAGTCTGATTATTTCCAACATTTTTGTCTAACAGATTACGAAAGGCTACGAATCGCAGGCCTGATCTGTGCCTGCTTGTTGATGGTTGGAGGAATCAGCATTATAATTTGTAAGTCCTGACAACACACGGGTCAATAAACAGTATGGTAAGCCTATAAATGAAATTTATTAAATTAGTTATTCATACTGGCACACACAGACAGATTAAACTAAAATTAATTAATTAATTCTAAGCTTTTTTTTTATGTCACATATTTCATTCTGGTTTGTTTTAGTAGATTTGAATTTAAAAAAAAGTTAAATTGACTCAGTTAAAAGTAAATGGAAAACGCGTGTGCAATTTAACGTCCCCAGACTGTCATGTCTGTGCATGTTGAGGCTGAGGGACTTGTTGCTGGAGCGGTGGTTCGGGCACTTCACGCCCACAGCCTGCACACATACAATGCAAATGAAGTGGCGACTTTAGAGCTACGTTATATAGTTTCTAAAATAGTATATTTAACTCAATAAAGCATATTTTCCAGTGCAGCAAAATGTGTGTATTATTTCTAAAGTGTTTTGCCAGTATAAGAACCAGAGTTGTATTAAAGACATACATGTTTACTGAAATTAGTTCCGTGACACGCCCTGCTTTGCCTTTACAGATAACAGGTGTACCAGGAAGGAAAGGTAAGATTTCTCATTATCTTCTCTGCATAATGCATGTGTGTTAACGCTCTCTTTTTTTATGCATGACTTGTTCTCCCATTTGGTGTCTCCCTCTCTGTCTTTCTTTCCAAGCTGCCATGATCACTGCCTTTGTTCTATCCTTGTAGAAAAGTGGAAGATGACAACAGTGAAATCTGAAACCCAGCCTGACAAACCGGTTTGGACCAGGAAGAGGAGCTGACAGACAATGCAATGGAGAGATTTAGCGTGTGGTGAGGGGGTTCGGAGAAAACACATCACTGCTGGTGATTTTAGCTCAACAGACCAGTGGAAAGCATTACAGTAAAGTTATGTGCTGCAGCAATTATGGAAGATATGCATGCAGTCCTATATACTCACATGTCATGAATAAGATTAAATAAAAAGAAGCCCCCATCATGTTTTCCTACTTTCAATCTGTGTCTGTATTGTGTGTAAATCAGTGTCATTTGCCTTTCCCTACACATCAACCTCCATAGCATATTTAATGTGTCTCACATGTTCTGCTCCGTTCAGTCTTTAGCATAATGCTGAATATAATTATTGAAGTAGAACATCATTCAGAACATAATTTGGTGTTTAGTCATTCAGGCCTTCTGCTTTCTTTTATGATTAAATGAAGACTCAGATTATCCATGTGATGAACCATTGCATTATAGAGAATATAATAAGTACCGGTAAGTAAGTCATCCATGACCTACAGTGACCTTAACTACTACTGACCTTCAAAAGAATTAATTATCTCTGAATTATACATGAACTGGAACTTTCGTTATTACCTTATGTAATTAAGATTTTGAGCTTTTGTTACAGCCGTTGCGTCATTTTTTTTACCTAAAAAAGTAAGCAGCCTAGAATTTACATCTCAAAAACATCTGCCTCAATTTTACAAATTTCGACGACTTCGTTCCCGTCAAACCGAATATTTATTCTCCGCTCCTCCTCCTGGCTTTCTGTCCTGACTCTGGATCAGCTTCCGCGCCTCTCTCGTCCCCAGGACGGACCACAGAAACTGACCCTGGATCAGGATTCAGTGAACTTGGTTTTTAACTCGGCCCCCTTTGTGAAAACCAAGCCAACCTGTTGAGCGTCGACCTCGGGAGGGACAGCAGGGCGTTGGCGGACTGTAGGTCTGAGTCTATCCGCGTCTTCAGACACGTTTCGTCGCTTTTACCGCTGCTAAATACAACCTAAACGAGGTACGTGTTGATGTAAAGATTGTACACTTCGACAGAAGACGCTCCCATCAAGTGTTTTTGTTTCTAATTTGAGGAGATTAGTTTGTGGAGCTGTTCAACTGTGCTTGTGAGCATCTTTCTGGACAAGGACGACATTCGGCTAATCTAAGGATGCGTTCAAGGTTTTCTTTAGTGTGGTTTTTATCAGCTTCTTTGTTCGAATGAAAACTGCTACAGCGGTGCGTGACAGCTGGACAGTCTTCCGCTCCGTCGTGTCTTTATTTGTTTGTTGCTGTTGACTTAAAGCGCTCTAATTTATGCCGGTAGATTATAATCTCTGTTTTCCCTCATCTCGAGTGGACTCGTGATGAATGGGATGGAAGAAGTTGCTCAGAGCTCTGAATACAGATGAAGAATCTTTCCTTGTGGAATCTTCCAGTGTTTTCATGCTTGTTACATCAGTGAACACATTCTGAAGGCTGGAGTGTGTGTGTGTGTGCGTGTGTGTGTGTGTGTGTGTGCATGTGCGTGTGTGTGTGTGCGTGTGTAAAGAGGCTGATAAGAGCTGGGGTGATAACTGCTGTGGGGCAAGGACAGAAGGAACTGGCCGAACTGCAAACACGGATAATTTGTTGGATTTATCAAATCAAGTATGCAGGCTGGTCTAAAAATATCTTTCTGCATCTCACGTAATGTCAGCGATCTCCGCTTTCTGTCGACTGATCGTAACTAATCGTGTACATTTACTTCACATTGTACTGTTTGCACCGTCTTATTCCTCGAGCAATCGGCTGCTTAGGAAGAAATAAAGATGCGTAAGTCGTTAAAAACCATCCCAAGCCATTCATGAACGTACGTTTTAATATGGATTTAACATGGATCACGTTTGCTATAGCAACAAAAGTTACATTTCAGTTCCCTCAGTCTCAAATTAAGTTGAAGAACTCTGAATTCCGATTAAAAATGATTCCAAAGTTAAAAAATGACGTAGCCAAATAGAAATGACTGCAGTCACTGAACCGGAGACGGACACGGAGGAGTGAGCCAACGAAACGTGACTAAAAGAAACATTCCATGTAGTCAAAGTGCATATAATTCCTGTAACGGCTCGGCAGATGCAGTTTTTCATCTGTGTACCGGGTCGGGCTCGTTCTGGGACCCTGCTCAGATACTGAAGAACGTTTCAGCACCCTCTACATCTACACGTTGCAGGTTCTGACTGTGAGCGCCCAGATGGGTTTCTGGCATGTTTAGGCATCTCTGAGGCAAACGACGTTTGAAAAATCGCTTTTAATGGATCGAAATGCAACTTGATGCTCACAGATCTTAAGAGATAAGAATAAGAGCCGGTGATGGAGATGATGGAAGGAGGAGAGACAGAGAGGGAGCCGAGATGGAGTCAGTCAGAGTTGTTTTTATTCTGTCGGGCCTGTGAAACAGATTCCTCAGCTGTCCTCACATGACCAGAATCAGGTGAGGGAGGAGAAGGAAAGCAAGGAGAGTGTGAGAGAGTGTGAGAGAGAGTGAGAGAGAGAGAGAGAGAGAGGGGGGTGAGACATTTACCTCACCTTTCGACACAGCACAGGAGGCTCACAACTTTAGAAACCTCACCAAGCAGCCGTTGATTCTACAGAGGTGACGTGACTCACCTTCAGCGCTACCCTCTACAGGCTATTAACCGTTTATAGCACCGTTATAACACTTCATCGTGCAGATGTAGGCGGCTGCACTTACACCAGGTAATAGAACAGTTATTACCGGTCATGTGTCTGGTAGCTGAGATGAGAGAGAACTGAGCTTCGTCCTGTGTGTCCCTGACTTCAGAGAGAGGCGCTAGCTTAGCGCTAGTCTTGTGGTAACTATGTGTGACTCATGGCTGCAGTATGCTCCACTCCCTCTTGTCCTCCGTCTGTCTCTCTGTCCTCTCTCCTTCCCCTTCTTTCGTAACGGCACCCTCTCCTGTCTTCCTGCCTATCTTCCGGGTTTGAATTCTTCTCCTCGTCTTTCTCTCCTGTTTTCCGACCTCCCAGCGTGATGTCTCGTTTATCCTTCTCTTTCTTTCCCTTTGTTTTCCATTGCTCTTTTTCTTCATGACCAAACTGTCTCCACTGATTCCCCACCTTCTTCCTTCTTATCTCAGTCTGCTATCTATTTAGAAGCTTGAGAAACAAATATTTGTTATTTACGACGTTTTAAGAAGCTCTTAGCTGTCAAGTACTTTATTAGTGGCATTCCCAGAAAGATTCCACATGTTGTAGTACATTTACCAGCGAGCTGATGAAGTGAAGAGAAGAACAAATCAAATGTGCTGCTGAGATAAAAGTTATGTAATTCATGGCAGAGAATAAAACATTGTTCAGTGTCTCAAGTGCAAGTTCCTCTGTCTGTGTCCGTGTGTCAGAAAGGATATGCTGCACACTGGAATGCACTGCTGCTAATTTAGGAATAAAAAAAATCCTCTGAGAACAGACAGCTGTCTTTGTAGTGCGGCACAAGAACACACACACACACACACACACACACTAATGATAGAGAAGAAAGGGATTCATAGGAACATTTCAATATTTAAACTTTGAGTGGGTTCCCGGCTGCTGCATAGCTTCACGTTTGAGCTACAACTCTGTTAACAGCATATTGTGTGACATCACAGGTGGATTAGAGACGAGAAAAAGAGTGGGTGAGAAAAGAGGGAATGATGTGTCGAGCAAGAGATGGCATATAAGCTAGAAGACGAGGGGGTCAGAGGAGAGGAAGAGGCTGGAAGCGATTGAAGGGTGGAGAACGGAAGCAGACAGAGCAGCGTGAAGAAGAAGTTTAAAACAAAAAGCCGTTTCTGAAATCTTTTCACATTAAGTGGAAATGAGTGTCAGAGAGAAGCAGAATGAGGAACGCTTCGGGTTTAAATACCGTATTGGCCCGAATATAACACGATGTTTTTTGCATTGAAATTAGGCTGAAAAAGTCGGGTCGTGTTATATTCGGGGTCTAGACATTATACCCATTCTGAACACTAGATGGCGCCAGATATCGTTACAACTAATGGTGAACTGAACTCCCCAGGCCAAAGCGAATGCCTATCATTATTTTATTGCGATGTTTTTCCTTACTCATATGTGGTGAGATGTGTCTGTGTGGATGTGTGTGTGTGTGTGTGTGTGCACGCGTCCAGCTGGGGCGTGTCCTGCTGGAGCAAGCCAGTGTGTGTGAGAGATAAAGAGAGAGAGCACACAGAGCAGCAGCAAAGAGAACTCTGAGACAGAGATATGCGAGCGATAGGAGGAAACGGAGTTTTGTTTAACAGTGCAAGTAAAATAAAGCAGCTTCAGTGATTCAGCACGTCTGGCCGGCGTCCATCTTGTGTTGCTGCGCTTCAGCCTTCATCCCCAGCGTGAAGTCTGGAAGTTAACCCCGGAGGCGCTGGAGAACAACGATCCCCCCCAGTTAGACTTCGCTTTGATGGTTCATGCAGTTATTGCAATTTTGTTGTTTTATCAGTAGATTGGTTTATTTACATTTTAAAAACCAGAAGCCATTCATTTACAAATGTGATTGCGCTTTAGTTCACATATTTAAATGTTCAGATATTAAGATGTGAGACAGTTTTTGCATGATTTGAATGTGGCAAAATAACATGCTTTTTCTCTCGAATTTATTGTTATAATCATTTGTTTCAGATGTACTGTAATTATTTTCTGTATAAAAATTGAAATTGGTGTTCAAAAAGTATTTTCTCAAACTTGAGTCTTGAAAAAGAAGGGGTCGTATTATATCCGGGGTCGTGTTATATTCGGGCCAATACGGTACAGGAAGAGACAATAAAGTGCGTGTGTGGTGGGGGGGGGGGGGGGGGGGGATTCCTACACACTGTAAACAGAAAACAAGGCAGAGCCAGAACAAAAAGCTCTTTATGCATGGAGAGGCAGCGCCACAGGGAAATAAACTACACGCAACATGGCAGCAGGGAAATAAACTACACGCAACATGGCAGCAGGGAAATAAACTACACGCAACATGGCAGCAGGGAAATAAACTACACGCAACATAGCAGCAGGGAAATAAACTACACGCAACATAGCAGCAGGAAAATAAACTACACGTAACATGGCAGCAGGGAAATAAACTACACGTAACATGGCAGCAGGGAAATAAACTACACGCAACATGGCAGCAGGGAAATAAACTACACGCAACATAGCAGCAGGAAAATAAACTACACGCAACATGGCAGCAGGGAAATAAACTACACGTAACATGGCAGCAGGGAAATAAACTACACGCAACATGGCAGCAGGGAAATAAACTACACGCAACATGGCAGCAGGGAAATAAACTACACGCAACATGGCAGCAGGGAAATAAACTACACGCAGCATGGCAGCAGGGAAATAAACTACACGCAGCATGGCAGCAGGGAAATAAACTACACGCAACATAGCAGCAGGGAAATAAACTACACGTAGCATGGCAGCAGGGAAATAAACTACACGCAACATAGCAGCAGGGAAATAAACTACACGTAGCATGGCAGCAGGGAAATAAACTACACGTAACATGGCAGCAGGGAAATAAACTACAGGTAACATGGCAGCAGGGAAATAAACTACACGTAGCATGGCAGCAGGGAAATAAACTACACGTAGCATGGCAGCAGGAAAATAAACTACACGTAACATGGCAGCAGGGAAATAAACTACACGTAACATGGCAGCAGGGAAATAAACTACACGCAACATGGCAGCAGGGAAATAAACTACACGTAGCATGGCAGCAGGGAAATAAACTACACGCAACATGGCAGCAGGGAAATAAACTACACGTAGCATGGTAGCAGGGAAATAAACTACACGCAACATGACAGCAGAGAAATAAACTACACGTAGCATGGCAGCAGGGAAATAAACTACACGTAACATGGCAGCAGGGAAATAAACTACACGTAGCATGGCAGCAGGGAAATAAACTACACGCAACATGGCAGCAGGGAAATAAACTACACGTAGCATGGCAGCAGGAAAATAAACTACACGTAGCATGGCAGCAGGGAAATAAACTACACGTAGCATGGCAGCAGGGAAATAAACTACACGTAACACGGCAGCAGGGAAATAAACTACACGTAGCATGGCAGCAGGGAAATAAACTACACGCAACATGGCAGCAGGGAAATAAACTACACGTAGCATGGCAGCAGGGAAATAAACTACACGTAGCATGGCAGCAGGGAAATAAACTACACGCAGCATGGCAGCAGGGAAATAAACTACACGCAACATGGCAGCAGGGAAATAAACTACACGTAGCATGGCAGCAGGGAAATAAACTACACGCAACATGGCAGCAGGAAAATAAACTACACGTAGCATGGCAGCAGGGAAATAAACTACACGTAACATGGCAGCAGGGAAATAAACTACACGTAGCATGGCAGCAGGGAAATAAACTACACGCAACATGGCAGCAGGGAAATAAACTACACGTAGCATGGCAGCAGGGAAATAAACTACACGTAGCATGGCAGCAGGGAAATAAACTACACGCAGCATGGCAGCAGGGAAATAAACTACACGTAGCATGGCAGCAGGGAAATAAACTACACGTAGCATGGCAGCAGGGAAATAAACTACACGTAGCATGGCAGCAGGGAAATAAACTACACGTAGCATGGCAGCAGGGAAATAAACTACACGTAGCATGGCAGCAGGCTGCAGGAAGGATCGGGCTCTAACTGTAAATGTTGCACAGAACCCCGTCAGCAGCTTCCTGACTCCACCCTTAATATTTGCTTTAGAATCGGATCTATTGAGCAGAGAGGTGCCGTTCACTCCTTTCACTGTTCTCGTTCTCTCCTCTGCCTCACCCTTGGAATAGTCTCACCCCTACTGCCCTCTGAGTCTCACCCCTACTGCCCTCTGTAATAGTCTCACCCCTACTGCCCTCTGTAATAGTCTCACCCTACTGCCCTCTGAGTCTCACCCCTACTGCCCTCTGTATTAGTCTCACCCTACTGCCCTCTGAGTCTCACCCCTACTGCCCTCTGTAATAGTCTCACCCTACTGCCCTCTGAGTCTCACCCTACTGCCCTCTGTAATAGTCTCACCCCTACTGGCCTCTGTAATAGTCTCACCCCTACTGCCCTCTGTAATAGTCTCACCCCTACTGCCCTCTGTAATAGTCTCACCCCTACTGCCCTCTGTAATAGTCTCACCCCTACTGCCCTCTGTGAGAGTCTCACCCCTACTGCCCTCTGTATTAGTCTCACCCTACTGCCCTCTGAGTCTCACCCCTACTGCCCTCTGTAATAGTCTCACCCTACTGCCCTCTGAGTCTCACCCTACTGCCCTCTGTAATAGTCTCACCCCTACTGGCCTCTGTAATAGTCTCACCCCTACTGCCCTCTGTAATAGTCTCACCCCTACTGCCCTCTGTAATAGTCTCACCCCTACTGCCCTCTGTAATAGTCTCACCCCTACTGCCCTCTGTGAGAGTCTCACCCCTACTGCCCTCTGTAATAGTCTCACCCTACTGCCCTCTGTAATAGTCTCACCCTACTGCCCTCTGTGTCTTCCCTCTCCCGTTTCTGTGTTTGTCCTCGTTCTCTGCGTGTGTGTTCCTCCTGAGCTAAACCATTCTCCAGTGGTTGTTGGTTTGCTTCCCCTCCTCTACGTTCCCCCCGTCCTCCTTTGCGTTGCTGTGGAGAAGCTCCAAGAGAGAAACACTCTCTGACGCCGCCTGCACTTCCTGCCAAACTCTAAATACCAGCAGCAGAGTCGGGGAGACACATGGTTTTACTTTCATACTCCATCACCGGGATGTTTGGGTGGTCTTAAATGACATTACAAACTGAACTACCATAGATGAATGCTGTATTATAACGTAGTGAAATTTCATCCTGACTCAAACCTTAAATGTCCCCTGTAGTACTAATAACTGTTCCGCAGTAAAAGTCATCATCTCAGTAATAAAACATGCGTCAAAAGTATTAGCGTTTGTTTTCTGATGAGAATCTGTGGATTAAATCCACAGTATTTCACAATATAGGGTGTCAAAAAGCAATCATTTCATCTACATTTCAGAAAATGACATAGCAAGTCAGAAGATGCACACATTCTGGGTTTCAGATGTTTCATTTTTATGCCATTTGGTGTGTCAAAGTGGGAAAGAAAGCAACGGCCCGAAATGCGCACGTGTGTTTTCTGCTCTTCATTATGGTCGACTCAGAGCACAGAGGTGCAATAAGTGGAAAATCACTGACGTCTTAATTAAGGTGTCTCCTTTCAGTGCATGTTCTCTCCCACATGGCAATCAGCACAGCCGTGTGTTCAGAGTACGACACGCACAGTGGTGCAATCAGCTGTCAGGATATACAGGTTCTCAATAAGGGTGGCGTTGTTTAGCGGGGAGGGGGGGGGCTTTAGCTTTGGAGAAATAAAAATAGCTCCTTTAACTGATGCCGCTTCAGGAAGCTTACGTCTTTACGCTAATGCATGCTACAAATATGATTAAAGTGATGATGTCCCAGACAGGGATAGCCTTGAAAGGGTGAGTGGATTGGATTCGTATGGATTTCTTCTTGTTGTTGTTTTTATTTTTTGGTGGGGGGGCGGGGTTGTCAGTCAGTACAATCTAATTAAGGAAGAGAGAGACGCACATTGATGTGTGTGTGTGCTATACGAGCGCAGAGATGTCGTTTTCCTGTTAAAGCTCCATTAGAGCACTTTGTTCCCATCAACATCGGATCAAGTTTCTTTCTGCATCTGAGCGGGATGGAGAGCAATAGAGACTGGTCTAAATTCAACCAGATATCTGTGTGTGTGTGTGTGTGTGTGTGTGTGTGTGCGTGTGCGTGTGTGTGTGTGTATGTGTGTGTGGTTGCATGTTCTTCATGAGGGATGGCTGAGTTTAAATGTTTTTACCCCTCAGAAAACACAGAAAAGCTAAATGTTGCATTGGTCACTGAAAGAAAGATCAAAGTTAAATATGCGTGCCGTTGGGACTGGAGGTCATATGTGCTGCATCAAAGCACGACCGGGGCCTTCGATTGGTCCGTCGTCTCACCGGTCGACCGTTCATGTTTTCAAATAGCTTGCAGAAGCATGTCCGTATGTTGACATCTGCCTTTACCTCCGCAGGAAACAGCCTCAAACTTCAAAGTCGAAGATGTCAAAGATGTGTGTTTTGGTGATGATGGCGCGTGAGTAAACCTGTTTGTCTTTTTATGTCATCTCATTCATTCAGTTCAATTTCTCTCTGTAAACTATCTATTGTTGGTATATTAAAACCAGTTATATGCAGTTTCATTTTAATTTGAGTGTCATCCCTTTTGAACCGACCCCAGGAAGTCAGGCAAACACTTAATGCAGATCCGAATATAGAATCAGGTCTCGTGACCCGGGAGCTCCGCTTCCTCTTTATAGAGGAAGTTCTCATCTCGAACCACGACGCCAGAGCTCTTTCAGGCGTTGTAGAAAAGGAAAGGTGGAGGATGGAGATCATGTAACACCGTATCATGCAGCATACGTGAACAGATCTGAACTCCCACAAAAGACAACTTACTTTAACAGACTTTCAAGGCTTCACTTCAGAGCATCTATTTTCCAAAGTCACAAAGTGCAACGACACGCTTTCTCCAAACAACCTGCTTCAAACCAGCGTTTGACGAAGCGCGCCTCTCTCTCTTTCTGACCCTCTGCAGTTGTGTCGCTGGTGTTTGCAGACGAACAAAACTGTAAGTGCATTAGAGGAAATGTTTAACTACAGTGTGGTAAAGTTATTTCTGCTCAAATGACAGTAATACGTATGAGAAGCAGAAAAGTGTCTCCAATGTTTGAGAGGAATCGATTTGATGTCAATCATTAATGGGACTCAAACTCGGTCATTGATTGTGTGCACTCATCTCACTCGGTGCTGTTGGCTTTATCATGCCACTCTTTTTTTATAACAATGTGTTTATTGATTTGATATATTAACATAATACACACAGCTGTATACCAGCATTACACAAAGAATGTGTTCTCATCAGCCGTTTGTACTGGTACACTTGCATTTCTGTGTAAATCCTGACCCTCTCATCTCTGATCCCGCAGTGGAAGATGACCCCTTTACCTTCGGTAATTCATTCCTTCATAACTTGTTTCATTTGTTGTTAGTGGGATTGTGTCTTTCACGTCAAGGGAAATTCTCTGTAAATCTTTTTCCGAAATGTAGCTTTCAGGTTTTGTGCATTAATTTATTTACTGCTTGTCTCTGAAAGCTGCTTCAGCTGAAATCTGTATTTCTGTATTTCTCTCGTCTTGAGTGCAGCGATTACTTCTGTTAGTTACACGTAATATAAAATAATGTATATATGTACGTTACAGAATGACATAAATGAATTATAATTATAATATAATGCCACCATGTCTATGCAGATTACCACAAATTGCGTGTTGGAGGCCTGATCCTTGCTGCTGTCCTCTGTCTCATTGGCATCACCATCCTCTTCAGTAAGAAGCGCATTACACACACACACACACACACACACACACACACGAGCACTTAAATACACGGAGGACAGTTTACAGAGAAATCCAGCAATTATTTGGTAAAGGAACTTTTACTACACACCAAACAGGTTACAGGTTACAGGTTGCCAGGGTAACACCATCCCAGCAGTAAAGGTGTGACGTGTAACTAAATACTGTCGGCATGTTATGGGACACGTCTGCCAGTGGCTTTGCTTTCTAGCAATAGCTGGTGAAGATTTGGTAATCGATGCACGACTTTGAAACATGAGTATTTATCTGTGCATCATATACAACACGATAATGAAAATACAAATGGCGTACCGGTAATAGTGGATCATGTGTAATCATAAGATGAATATAAATGTGGATCTTCTGCAGGGTGGAAGAGTAAAGACTCAGACACATCCAGATCACGGAACGAGTGACAGCTTCTTTTCTCTTGTTCCAGGTGGCCGCTGCAGATGCAAGTTCAACCAAGACAAGAGGTAGAATTACATGTTTGTGTACTGCACTGGAGTCTTCAAAACAAGCACTTAGGCTCTATTGTTACTTGGGTAAAGTAGCCGCAGCTAAAAGCCATAGTCCCTGATTCACCCTCTCTTTTTGTCCTTGTAGGAGGAGGACAGGAAGCACTGCTCAACAGATGCTGTCTGAACAAGGTAATGCTAGTACTTCCTTCACCAACTGTGAGATCCTGTTTTAAAAGGCTAACAATGAAGATCGTTGCCAGCCATAGACGGATGCCAGAACAACGGCTAAATGCATTTTATTGTTGAATAAATAGGTCGTTATGATCTTCCTGGACCCCCCAAAAAAACAAGTAAAGTTGTAGAGTTAAGACACAGAGCTTCAGATATTTGACGTTTCATAACGCCGTTGACATCCTGCCAAGGTCTAAAGTTATATTTGCTCTGTCCATCTGTTTCACTGTAAACAGCCTCAAACACACACACACACACACACACACACACACACACACACACACGCACGCACAGTTTGGGAGGATCCCAAAGGCCGCACTGTTCAACAGGTGGTGTAGCTGTAGGTGCCAAGCAGGTGGAGGAGAGGAAGATTAAGGGTGGATTCTATGTTACATGCTCTGGTGGTACGGCTGCATACAGCATACAGTACGAGTATACTGTTTGTATTTGTACTTTGTTTGTTTGTATACTGTTTGTATTCATGTTACTTGGAGACTACTCCTGATTCATTTAAGGTTGAATTGAAGAGTTTGGGTGATCGTTTCTCATTCATCTGCCCTTGATGTCGGTCCTTCTGGCCTACAGGGGCCACAAGGTAGCAACAAAGGGAGATCATTAAATGCAAATAAACCTTTAAATAAATAAATATAGCCACAGTCTGAAAGACATCACTAGTGAGAGCAAGCTTTAATTTCTGTTTCTATTCCAGCGTTTCATGACTGATCGAATTACAAAACAAGAAGTTGCCCATCTGAAATTGTAAAGTCACCCTCCTGTCTTGCTGTCTGCTTTCAGCTCGTTCCTGCGACTGCTAGATGCCAGAGAGAACACACACTCACAGAAAACACGGTGGATCGGCAGCAGCATGTCCAACAAGAGGCTTTTGTTCCATTGTTAGACAGCAATGAGAGAGTCGTGTGTGTTTACGGGATGTTTTCTGACTGATGGCTGAGGTGCCGACCTGCAGCCTGCACCGTCACACAAACACACAATTTGTCACTTTCATTTCAATCATTTGAACTTTATTTGGTATTTAGAAGGTGAAAAGACTTTGATATGAAGAAGCATTCATCCTGTTGAGAATTATCTAGTTTATCGTTCATTGTTTGATAGATTTGATTGAGCTGAAAGTGACTTCTACTTTTAAGTTAATAACAAGCCTATATCACCAAAAGCCTCCTCCAAGGGTCCACAAACCGTAGATCGAATGGATGCATCGCGATGCTGAACTGTACAGTATGTAAAACATTAACGTTGATATTAGTTGCTTGATGTGACCGAGCTAACCCACTGGCCATGCCTTCGTGTTAAGTATATGAAATCCACGTAGTCATGAACGTTTCAGGTGGTGTTGATAATTGATGTTCTGTGTCTAGCTTTATGGAGGAAAGTAGTGAAATGCACTGTTCAGAAATATGGAACGACTCTGTCATGTTTCTATAAAAGAATTACTGAAACAAACCCTAAGTATGGAATTTGTATCTTGTGTGTGTGTGTGTGTGTGTGTGTGTGTGTGTGTGTGTGTGTTAGGCCAGTGGATTACTGTTGACTGAGGAAACATAAATCCCCATTACGTAAATCATTCATTTTAATGGTGGGAATTTGTTTCAAATGTTGGGATTAGGTTAAAATGAGGCTTTGGTTCTGTCAGATTAGGTTAAATCTGTAATGTCCCCAGTCATGCTGGAATCAGGAAGTGTGAACACAAATTCATGGGTCCCATGATCCTTTTCAACCCTGGATTACATATTTACAATCTATTCATGGAATTCTGTTGTTTTTTTCATGTTATTGTTTTATCCATGTTCTGTATTTCACAGCACAAAATATAAATATGACAATAAGATTGAATATGGCAAACCAATTCAATGAAATTGATTGATATAAAACAAAGGAATTAAAACTGAATAATTGAGATCACAAATCCAGTGCTGATGTTAAAGAGTAGATAGACCCAGCCCCTGTGCTTGCAGTTACTGTCTGATCAGAAGTTAATGACTGATGATGAAAATTGTGTTGTATGAGAAAAGTCGCCGTCTCTGCGATGCTGTATTTCATCTCTGCAAGTTTAAAGTCTCACCATAATTAAAAACACTGAGATTGCACTTATTGCAATTATTAAAATAAAGGTAATTCAGGAAATTTCCCACTTGAATTATATAAAACAAGAAGGGTTAGTTGTTTTTTACTGTTAACATACGTAGCTGTACTTGCACCATTGTGCAGAGCCCCTGTCCGTACCTTAGAGAGGCTCTGCCGCCATCTAGTGGACTGACTGTCTGGTTTGTGTTGAGTTTCCGTTTCGGCTGTCATAGATACATAGCGTAGAACACATGTTCGGAAGAAATTTCAGAACGGAGAAGACGCCAGGCGTGGACCTATTTAAGCTCCACAAACAGCCAAGACGCGACTTGTAGTATTCGTGTGTGTGTGTGTGTGTGTGGAAATATTGACGCATGCACGCTTACAACACACAACACTTTCAGTTGTTTACTGCTATACACTTTGTATCAATCGCATATCAAACTAATAGACGGCGCTGTATCTCGGTATCTTTATACACCAACCATTGAAAGTTAAAGTAAATCGGGGTTTCTGTGTATTTTTAACTGCCACCTTTCTTGCTGTGAAGCCACAGCGCTACCCACTAGTTGTGTTTCCATAAAACTTAATTCATGCTTTTAATTTGAATTCCGGAAGTTACTTCTCATTCGTCGTCTTGACCGAAGAGCCGCCCATAAAAGCAGCGTATAAAAACGAACACTCGATAGTCACTTCCGCATTTAAGTAGTCTGGATGTGCGAGGGAGACTTCTGTACTTAGAGAGCTCAGAAGGTTTTTGTTGCTCCATGGATCCCGACGCCCCTCCAGTGAGATGGAACGATGAGAACTCCCCCATCGACCAGCCACAGTGATAATCCCCATGCGGATGATAATGATGATAGTTCAAAAGGCCGGAGTCAACAGAACACCACTCGCATCCAGACCGTTCATCCCACCCCCCCCCCTCCTCTTCCTCCTCCAAGTCTAACCGCCATAGCCCACCTGAGCATTGAAATCCCCCGGAAGAACAATGGAGTCTCTAGTCGGAACACTATCCAGTACCCCTCCCAAAGGCTCTAAGAAGTCCCGGTACTCTGCGCTGCTGTTTGGCCCGTAGGCCGAAACAGTGAGACCCTTGTCCCTGAACAGGAGGTGCAGGGAAGCGACCCTCTCGTTCACTGGGGTAAACTAACATGGCGGCTGAGTTGTGGAACTATAAGAAAGCCCACACCAGCCCGCCGCCTCTCGCCGTGGGCAACACCAGAGAAACACAAGAAAGAAATGATTCATCTCATTCATTCAGAAATTCAGGAAAACCTAAACTATTTTTTCAGATGTACGCAGCAGATTCCGTGCCGACGACGTAACGACCGCCAACTACAGAATGGCCAAACCAAGGTTTAAGGAGAAGGAGAAGAAATACGGGGTCAATGGAGAATGCTTTGTGAGAAAGAGGGGACATAAACTGAAGCAGAAACAGCTAGCCAGCCCTCCCTCAACACCAATGACATCCGGCTACGCCAGTCAAGAGGCCTTTTTAAAAACCATCTTCTATAGCTGCTCAGAATCAATTAGGCCTTGTGGGAGAACACTAACCAGAAACCCACAAAGCCCAAACAACAGATTCCCTAGAACATATTCTCCATTTTCTGTCAGAACAGACACTAAAACCTGGAACGAAGCCACCAGCTCAACTGTTGACGCGCCGTGCTGCGCTGTGCTGTGCTCAAGTACACTTTGGTAGATCCATCAGACCAAACTAATCTCAATAACACACCAAGCATCACAATATAAATACTATTAACCTGAAGGCCATGAGTGGTTAAAATAGAGACTTCAGTAAGTCTTACAGTATAGCTCAGCACATTTATTGTACATTTATGCAATATTAACATACTTAAAACGTCTGTTACACAATGATATGCGCATTTCAAGGTACAATCTTAACCACAGTCTCAGCTTCAAAAAGCAAAGAGTTACAATTTAACAATCATTTAATACAAAGCAAGAAAATTAATGTGGCGTCCTCACCAAAGGCTAAGCTTGAATGGTGCAACGCATCGGCCCCTTCAGGTGGGATTATCCACTCGTATTGATATATATATCGACATATTTAAACATGCAAACAAATCACTGGGCTAGATTTGTTGCAGGCAGATTAAATCAAGGCAAAGGACACAGAGCTGAGGAAGTGGAGGAGACAAGTGGAAGCTTTAAGACAAGACTGTTTTGTATGGAGCCAATATAAATTGAAACACATATGCAACCAGACGCATATTTTGTCCTTAAATGTCATCTATAACTGGAGAATATCACCATAAATAGAAAATACACGATGTAAGAGAAGGAGATCTCAGTAGGAGCGGATGGCAGGAGGGACTTGGGCACAGTCCTGCTCATCCAGAGAGTGATCAATGACAGGGCGATACTCCAGGGTCACCTGCGATGACACAAATCATGAATCGTATTATTGATGCTGCTCTCGATAACGTCTTAATGTTCCGCTGTAGGCATCACACGCACTGACAGCCTTTACCTTTCCGGTGCTAACGTCGACGCGGGACATGGTGTGTTTCCTCCAGTGTTGCTCAAAGGGCTTCTTCTCCTGACCCTGCAGAGGCTTAGAGTAATCGTACTCATCCACACGATCCTGAAATCCGGCCAAGAAAAACAATGTGTGAGCAGACTGCCAGCAAAATGGAGAGATTACACTCGCTTTTCTTTAGGGAAACGCGAAGGTCTGTTACCAGAAAATGTAACTAAAAGCAGGTGAAGTTAACAGAGGAAACTGACACTAATAAAAAATAAGAAGTAAGAAGTCGCAGATGTAAAATACTGCCACGACACTAAGGAAACATGCACATGTGAGGACCGACCTTGAAGTCCTCTCTGGCGTGGGCTCCCCTGCTCTCCTTCCTCTGCTCAGCGGAGTGGATAGTCTGGACGGCGTTCAGCATCAAATTTTGCAGCTCCAATGTTTCAACCAGGTCAGTGTTCCACACAATACCTGGAGGACAGCAGAGTTCTTTAACTACCGGCGTTGTAAGACTAGAACCTTTTGTATACAAAGGAAGGGGGGAAAAGAATTACGCAGACAGAAGCAGGGGCACAAACACCAGTGAAGTACCTCTGTCAAAGGTCTTGAGGTCATCCATGGTCTGGTAAATGGCATCCATCTTGTCACATCCCTCTGTCAGAATGGAACCGGTACGGAACACGGCGGCGTGTTCCTGCATCGTCTTCAAGAAAAGGCAAGAAGAGACGCACGGTTAACGCTCGCCTAAACTCAAAAGGGAAGGCGAGGGATTCAAAAACACGGCATACAATCCGAAGAGGACTGATTCAGTGCACGCTCGCGTGCTCCGTAATGCAATGCAACCTGTCAGAGTATTTGCGTTCGTGTGTACCTTCTGCATGTTGAGTCTGATCTCCGAGGTTCTGAGACCGCCATTTGCAAACCTCAGCTTGTCCAGGTTGGCCACAGACTCTTCCCCTGCATCGGGCTGCAGAGGGGACAGTTTCTCTCCTGTGAAGAGAAGCAAGAACCCTGCGCTGAAGCGCGCCGACAGAAAAACAGAGGATGCACTCGTGTTTCCAGAAGTTGCTGTCTGATTTGAGACAATAAATAAATAAAAACAATCATAACCTAGAAAAAGACAATCAGAGATTGCAGACCCTCGCCTCCAAAAGACTATTGGATCTTGTGAGACAGTAAACAGGGCTTCCGGATCAGAGGGGCCAAACCTGCTCTAGCTTGCTGCTCCGGAACGTACTACAAGACTCCTTCTGGACTCTTTTTCCCATCATGCCATTCGTGTCCCTCCCTCTTAAAGTGACAGTTTACAGCAGAGGCACAATTCCAGATGTAAAAATAATTCTAGAATCTGGATCCAGATCCGGATCAACGCCATTCTCGGGGAGGACCGAGCCACGGACAGAACCTTGCTTGTGTAAAAATTTTAAGTCGATTGGGTTCCTAGTTTTTGAGTTATGCGCTCGGACAGACAAACAAGCAAACAAAAAACAAACAAACAGACAAACAGACAGACAGACAAACGCACACAATGGCAATACCCTCGCCTCGTCTTCGGCGAGGGTAATAACAAAAGGTGGCATTCCCATGAAAGCCAATAATTGAAATCCTTACCGGGCTTGTGCTCTTCCGCGATGGTTAGGGCGCAGGCTCTGCCGAACACCACCAGGTCCAGCAGAGAGTTCGCACCGAGCCGGTTCGCACCGTGGACGCTGGCACACCCCGCCTCACCACAGGCGTACAGTCCAGGAACGACTTTGTCGGCTCCATTGGAATAAGTGATCGCCTTAAGGGGGAAAAAAAACAACAACATGTGTTCATTTAGGGAGGATGCTCACAGTGAAGCCCTGACTGGGATGCAGAAGGCTGTACACCGTACCCACCTGTCCCTTGTAGTTGGTGGGCACTCCACCCATGTTGTAGTGGACGGTAGGCAGGACGGGGATGGGCTCTTTAGTTACATCCACTCCGGCAAAGATCATGGCCGTCTCGGAGATACCAGGAAGCCTCGTGGCCAGCTGCTGGGGAGGCAGATGGTGAAGCTGGAGGTGCACATGGTCCTTGTCAGGACCAACACCCCTGAAGGGATAAAGACAGGAATTAGCTTTTGAAGACGCAACAAATCCACCAGCAAAGACAGAATCTGCTTTATAAGAGCGCCATTATTGAAAGGGTCCAAAAACAAAATCGTTTTGTTGTGAAAGGGTACCCCGTTTTCACCTGGATCGGTTTCCGCAGGTATTAAAAGACAGAACATGCTCCGATGTGGAATTGACTCGGCTATGAGAAGACGCTCTTTAGAAATCTCTATCGCTAATATTAAATGCACAGTCGGCTGAAATGCATGTGTACCACCATATTCCAAAAAATCTTAATACAAATAATCCTGATCCGATCCGAATGAAATCCGGTGTTGAGATGGAGATCCCAGCGTCACCCAGATTCGTCCAGAACTCTGTTACCTTGCTCACAGACGGGCAGACAAATGCTGGCAAAAACAAGACCTCCTTGATGGAGGTAGTGAAACATATTTCGGCTCATACCTGCCCTCTCTGATCTCTATGGTCATAGAGCGCGACACCACATCTCTGGAGGCCAGGTCTTTGGCGTTCGGCGCGTAGCGCTCCATGAAACGCTCCCCCTCACTGTTGATCAGGATCCCTCCCTCACCACGGCAACCCTCTGTGATCAGACAACCAGCTCCGTAGATCCCTGTCAGGATTCACACAGGCAGAGGAAGAGACTCAGCTCAGTTATGAAAAACAAGAACACACAACATGAACTCAACACAGGGCTTTATGTGGAGAACATCCTTTACCTTGGTTACAATGGTTAAGTAGCAGTAATAGTAGTAGTAATAATTTGTATTTCAGTCAGTATCTTAAATGAGAACAAACAGTATTTCTTACAAATGTTGAAGAATGAATAAGACAGTCATATAACATTTACCGTTGAAATGAAAATCATTCATAGGACTTCCAATCGATGTAAAAGATTTTAAGGACATGCTCATCAGTGAAGAACAAAGTAAATATGAACATAACATCCTTCAAGCTTTGGTTTTAACATTAAACTGCATCAATAAAACCTGTGCCCACGTGCTTTATTGACCCAAAGGTAATAAATCTATCTGACTGCCACTTGTCACCGTTTCCTATAGAGATCGCTTTAGTGCTCCAAGTTTTCCTGCGTATTTAATAGTAAAAGGAAACAAACTTTCATGCTGAAGTTCTAATATAAAACTCAATAGGTAAGGACAACATTGTTGCACAATTTTAAGATACTTTCTTTTTTTTACACTTTACTTGCAAACACTCACAAATAATAATCTGGACTCCAATTCAATGAAAGGTGGGTCAGCTTTTAGTGGCCTCTCACAGGCTACTTCATTAGACAACAGAGGAGTCTGGTGTCAAATGTCAAGCAGCAACAAAAATAAAGACGGTCACTACCTTCATGCAAGTGAGGTCTATTACTAGAGCCTATTGGAAGCCACCAGACCTAAACAGCCCGCTGATGCTTCAGATTTAGTAACTTTCAAACAGACTGCAAAGTGAGAAAAAACATCAAAACAGAATACATGACTTATTTCTGACATTTTTACCCCTAGTAGGCAATAAAAACTGCACGTTGAACTCTCACTGATAGAACGCCCTTACTGTCTGATATCACTTTAAGAATATAGACATTTGCTCAGGCACCTTCAAGCACCACTTTAACAAGCTGCTATGGTCCTTTCTTTCCTCACCAGTAGGATGGAATTGAACAAACTCCAAATCCTGGCAGGGCAGACCAGCTCTGGTCACCATTGCATTCCCATCTCCTGTGCTTGTGTGGGCAGACGTGCAGCTGAAATAGGTTCTCCCATAACCCCTTTAATTAAAGATGAGGGAAAAACTATAAACAAGATGAAAGAAAGACAAAAGGCAAGTTTGAGGGAAACTGTCCATGCGTTTCCTACCCAGTGGCAATGACCGTGTTCTGAGCTCGGAAGCGGTGAATCGACCCATCTTCCATGCAGAGCGCAATCACTCCTTTACACTCTCCATTCTCCATCAGCAGGTCCAGAGCAAAGTACTCAACGAAGTAACTGGTGTCGTAGCGAAGCGACTAAACACAGCACAGATGTTTTAATAAAAAGGGTGAAATGATATTCCACTGCGAAATTATTTTCTTTTTGAACGAAAATTGTTTGAAATGGTCGTAGAAAAATTGAGAACGGCTGCATCGATTTACCCTTCCATAAAGCGTGTGCAGGAGTGAGTGTCCTGTCCGGTCCGCCACACAGCAGCAGCGGTGGGCCTGGCCTCCTTTCCCATATCTGAGACTCTGACCTCCAAAGGCACGCTGGTAGATCCTCCCATCTTCAGTACGGCTGAACGGCATACCAAAGTTCTCAAGCTGGGAAAGAGGCACGGCGACATAAGGTCAGGAGTTGCTGGAGAAATGTACAGGAGATGTGTAGAAGAGAGCAAATTTAAGAGTGTGATTGGAACATTTGTGTATAAAAAAAAACCTCACAGAGAGACATAAAATAAACTTACCGGTAATTGTTAGTATTCTCTTTATTCCAAAGATAAAAATTAAAAAAAATTGTCAAATAATATTAAAAGTTAAATACAAACCACAGAAATGGTTGTAAAAATAAAACACAATTTCTAATAGTGCTCATCATGTTAAACTAAATGATACAACGCCATGCAGGTGGATAAGGAAACTTTCTTTTTTTAATATAATTCACATATTCTTATCGAATAGAATTACATTCTATGGTTTCATCCTTTGGCGCAACGGAGAGTCAACCTGCCCAACGCGCATTAGCTTTACCTCCACTACGGCTGCAGGAGCCTGCTCTGTCATGTAGTGGATGGCATCCTGGTCCCCCAGCCAATCAGATCCCTTCACTGTGTCATAGAAATGCCACCTCCAGTCATCCTCCTCCATGTTCCCCAGAGCAGCATTAATGCCACCCTATGAAGCAATTTAATATCCAATTAAAAAAAAGTATCAGCATTGGTGTTTATTACATTTATAAGATGATTTAGATTATTTTTTTTTTAATAACTATTTTCTAAGTGTACTGTACTGCAGTCTCAAGAACACAATTTTTGCAGAAAAAAAAAAATGACAAGGTTATACATATCATCAAAACACCAACACGCCGTTATACCTGCGCAGCAACAGTGTGAGACCGGGTGGGGAAGAGCTTCGTGACGCAGGCAGTGTTGAATCCAGCCTCCGACAGGCCGAACGCCGCCCTGAGTCCGGCGCCTCCAGCGCCTACGACCACAGCATCAAACTCATGATCCACGACCGGGTACTGAGTGGAGATCTGAAAACAGCAAAGAGCAGTCACTGGGAAAAGCTCCAATAGAGAGCACAGCTTGCTTGAGCTCGAAATACTACAAACTGACTACAATTGTATACCACGTTACAGTGTATACCAAATAAATGCTCGTTTACACACAAGTGCAAACGAAACTCACATCATCGGATACTTTGCCATTGCCTTTCTTGCCATAGATGGAGAAATGAAAGTTCCTGGAGCTTTGGACAGCTGCAGCAGGGACCTGAGCAGACGAAACAACTTAATGTGATTACATAGACACAATTCTGATCAATTCAATTTTAAGCTAGCTGTGAGTACTCATACATTGAAGGCATAGACCCTGAATACTCCACAATAAAGTATTAATCCACTATTTATCGTTATGCACATTTTACAGAAAGATTTGGATTTGGTGAACACGGTATTGTAGTATCACTGTAGGATTTGGTGAACACGGTATTGTAGTATCACTAGGATTTGGTGAACACGGTATTGTAGTATCACTGTAGGATTTGGTGTACACGTTATTGTAGTATCACTGTAGGATTTGGTGAACACGTTATTGCAGTATCACTGTAGGATTTGGTGAACACGGTATTGTAGTATCACTGTGGGATTTGGTGAACACGTTATTGTAGTATCACTGTAGGATTTGGTGAACACGGTATTGTAGTATCACTAGGATTTGGTGAACACGGTATTGTAGTATCACTGTAGGATTTGGTGAACACGTTATTGCAGTATCACTGTAGGATTTGGTGAACACGTTATTGTAGTATCACTGTAGGATTTGGTGAACACGTTATTGTAGTATCACTGTAGGATTTGGTGAACACGGTATTGTAGTATCACTGTAGGATTTGGTGAACACGTTATTGTAGTATCACTGTAGGATTTTGTGAACACGTTATTGTAGTATCACTGTAGGATTTGGCGAACACGTTATTGTAGTATCACTGTAGGATTTGGCGAACACGTTATTGTAGTATCACTGTAGGATTTGGTGTACACGTTATTGTAGTATCACTGTAGGATTTTGTGAACACGTTATTGTAGTATCACTGTAGGATTTGGCGAACACGTTATTGTAGTATCACTGTAGGATTTGGTGTACACGTTATTGTAGTATCACTGTAGGATTTTGTGAACACGGTATTGTAGTATCACTGTAGGATATTTGTTTACCTAAAGTAGCCTTTAAGCATTTCGCTAGCTAAAACGCCATAGCTAAACCCGCTATTGCTATATGTTATAATAATCACATGGAAAAACCCCTATAATGCTTACTAATAGTGGAAAACATCAGCCCCTACACAATATGAAACAGGAACATAGGTTATAGCCATTTACGGATTATTCTGGACTCTTAAAATAGCGTTTATTTAAGGTGTCACATTGAAACACTTTAGCTGCACTTAGCCGTAAAGCAGAACGTACTGGTTATGAAAGCAAAACACTTTTCCAGCATTAAATTGATAATAGACACAAACACACAATGAACAAGTAGATTATTTTAACATTAAACATGCTCGTAACTACTTACTGTTCTTGTTTTATATAGTAACCTCTTCGAGAGGAGACAGGACAGCGAACGAACACCCGCCATGTTGCCAGCAGAAGGGCCTATGCGGATGTTCGGTGGTGTTCATTTTCTCCGTCGCACTGGACTAAACCATTGTCCAACCATGGGGGTAGCACTTATAAAATACCCAATGGTTGTCCTTTAAAAAAAGAACATCAACTAGTTTCAACATCATTAACTGATTTATAAATTGACTAAATGTCATAATAATAATAACAAAGTCCAATTTCAATGTACATTCGGACGTTTGCACGAGTGTCTTTCTTTGGTCGCCCCTCAATTGCAGTAGAAGAACTACAGAAGCGGAGAACCTGGGCTAGCAGCAAGATCAAATGTAAAAGTGAGTGACCTCGACTGTTCATTCAAGGTGAGACGCAGCGCGCTGCCTTAATAGATAATAGATAAACACAGACCCCTATCAGAAAGCCTACAGTAAGCCTACTGGAAGCCTACTGGAAGCCCACTGGCCTATTCTGCCTCGGCTCATGCTTGTATACTTTACATTACTCTGGCGAATGTCAGCCAGTAAGCTAATACGTTGGCTAGCGTTTTAGCTGATAGTTAGCCTTGTATGCGGTTAACCGTACAGTGCAAGTTTTAAATCATGTCAGAATATTAACAAAATAAAAGATATTCCGTATTTTTGTTATTGGAATAAGAGGCTTACCCTGGTAACCACGTGGCTTGTTTTCAGCCACTGTTTAAACATTGATTGCAGAAGATGTGGTTGTTATTGTAGCATTAGAGCTAATGCTACAATAACAACCACATCTTCTGTGCTCTAAACAAGGCAACTTTAGAGCACAGTCTGATCTCTAAAATTAACATTTAAAGCAATTAACGACACATAAATAGTTTTGTAATTTAAATACATATTGTCAGTAGTTTGCTAGTAGTTCAGCTACATTCATAGCAAGCATAGAGATTCAAGTATCATTTTTTCTGCATGCATTTAAACATTTATTTTCCAATTGTCTGACTGATGGGGAATTTATTAAATGAAGAGACAGTTTTACCGTCCTTTATTGTTTATTTGTAACCCGTGAGTTGCACTATGGCTTCAAAGTTGCTTCACCCAGCTCTTGTCATTCATCGCTTGTGTTTTTGTGACAGTATGAACAACTTGAATGACCCCCCCAGATGGAACATCCAACCAGATCCTAGAGGAAGAGGCGTGGGGGCCGGTGATGGGAACCACTGGAACTATGCCCTGCTGGTCCCAATGCTTGGGCTGGCTGCCTTTCGTAAGTTAGCCCAGCAGATGCGTCTGGATGTTGATGAGGCGACAGACAGAGCGATACTGTTGGTCTATTGAATGTGTGACTAATTCAATCCTGCATACACAGAAATATGATTGTGTGTAATCTCATACTATGTGTTTCTGCCTGACACAAATATTCATTTAACAATTTAATAGATGTTCTTTAAATTGTTTATTTAAATCCAAGATAATAGTGATTCTGGGTTGTGTCGCATCTCCCGTCCTCAGGTTGGATTTGGACTAAAGAGTCTCAGAAGGAGATCCAGAAGGTCAAGGCCCAGTACGACAAGGATGTGTCCACAATAAAAGTGGAGATGGAGGCTCAGTACCGAGAGACACTGACAGAGAGGCGCAGGGTAGCTGCTACACTAGAACTGAAGTTGGAGACGGAGAGACAGAGGGTCAAAGGCTACAAGCAGGCTATAATCTCTCAGAGCCACCAGCTGATGGAGGAACGGAAACAGTTGCAGCAGGTAAAATCTTGTCTTGCTTCCACTTTGATGATCTCTTTCTGCTATTTTCCACACTTTGCTTCTAAACTATAGCCTCTCTTGCGTAACCCAAAATGTCTTCTCCATGACAAGGAGTTTGAGGCCTTGGAGAAAGAAAAGCAAATGCTGGTAAAGTCTGGCGCTGCAGGGGCCGTGCTTCACCAGGCCCTAGACAGAGAGAACACCTGGTACAATCAAGCCGCCGCCACTCTGAAGGAACTAGAGGGTCAACTTGTGGAGCGCCAAAATGCCTACTGTTCACTCATCCATCCTCGAGAACAACGCCTAGAGATGGAGAAGAACATCTTGCTTAACGTTGTCAGGGAGCCCGTCGGGGCGGGACTGGATCTAGAAACTGATCTGGAGGATATTTTCAAGAGAGATACACACTGTGCAAACCTGCTAAACATGGACAAGAGGAAGAATGGAAGCCTCATGTGGGTGTACCTGAAATACTGGCAGCTGCAACTTACTCTCCAGAAACACAAGAGAGCCGAAGAAGCCCTGTTGGGGGAGAAAATCCAGTCTGACACAAAGTGACTAAAAAGAAAAACGCAAGCTGGTGTTTCATTTGATATTAAGTTATTGAACTAAGAAATGAAAAGCATGTGCCGTCCCCTTCCTTGGTTGTGGAAAGTCGAGAGAGGTAATATCAGTACGATAATGTTCAGCTTCCAAAGGGTCCTCCCTTATTCTCTGTATGGGCTTGTTAGCGGTTTAGCATTTTAGCATTAATATCACCATCACTGTACAAGCCACAAATAAATAGCCTA
Source organism: Brachionichthys hirsutus (assembly GCF_040956055.1). Classification (NCBI taxonomy): domain Eukaryota; kingdom Metazoa; phylum Chordata; class Actinopteri; order Lophiiformes; family Brachionichthyidae; genus Brachionichthys; species Brachionichthys hirsutus. Next base: position 11,945,260 of record NC_090899.1, read on the forward strand.
TATCAACAACAATAACACTAGAGCAACCAGTTAAATCTTTGGTGTGAACTTTATTAATCCATATTGGGGAAATTCCATTTTACGCTTGCTTGATATATAAATACATATAAAGGCCAGAGCATGCGCGCAAACACACACACACACACACACACACACACATAAATAATGCAGTGATGGGCAGCCGTGCAGCAGGACCCTGGGAGCAGCTTGTGGGGTTAGGTGCCTTGCTCTAGGGCACCTCAGCAGTGCTCAGGAGGTTAACTGACACTTCTCTAGCTACCAGTTCCTAATCCATACTTGATCCGCCCACCCTCTGGTCCCAAGGCCAAATCCTTGTGGACTGAGCGGCTGCAGCCCATAATCGACCACTTCAATATTTTTGTCCGTTTAGCTCACTTGGTAATTATTGGCCAAATATTGGTGTCATAAATTAGTGCCAGGTCCATATGCAATCATATGTCAGACAGATCTTTGCTGTAGAAGAGTCCATAAAGTCTATCTATGTTGATATCATGGATTACAGAGGAATGATACAGTTGTGGAGACATTTTTCACAATAACTGAGGGACATTATTTGTTTTAACTTGTACTTTCCTTCCACCGAGGTCTCTCTGTTATCATTTCTGGTGTTTGTCCTGACGCGGTAGAACAGATGATCTGTTCCTGGTCCATGATTTTACATTTTAAGTCTTTATCGCAGCTTTGAGAGATATTTTCAACTATCTGGGTTGCAGGACGCAGAAGGTGGAAATCAACCCAGGTAAGGTGGAAGAGTTTCTAGTCATGCTCAGTGCTGGAATAATCTATACACACTTTTCAATAACTCCTGGATGAAATGGATGCTGCTCAAATCAAAGAAAGAATCACGACCCTAAAGATACCTCACGCTAAAGCGGTAACCCAGACTTAATCCCTTCATTAACTTAGACAATAAGCACAAAGGTGAGACAGAAGCCCTACACCTACTGTATCATTCCAAAGAGAACAGTTGGTTAACCTAAGTGGGTATGAAATCAGTATTAAAACTGTCCCTCTGTGCCCAGTCTCTCTAAATACAAAGTGCTTCATTAAACAGCAGGACACGAGCTGCATCCCTCAAAGTCAGCCGCCATGACTGACGCTCTCCTGGAGCTTAAAGTTGCGTACTGATGAAGGAACATGTTACACAATAGCTCAGTGGAAGTAGAAAACACAATGTATAGAAAATGTCAGCATACAAAGGAACCACATATGTGAGAAATTGAGTCGTGACACAACAATAATGAGCTAATGACCCAACAGGCCCCTTTAATTATGGTACCTGGAATCAAACTCAGCCCTCCCAACACAATGCAAGCACTGGATTTATCACAGACAGGATCTGGCTGCTCCAGACTAATATTTGGCTCTGAACTAATTTTAGTGCAAATCATTCGATGAGATTACTGCTGTAATCCTGCTGGAAAACCAGTCCAGTAAAATGAGACCATAACTTCCACGAAGGAGTAAATTTCCACACTAAGAAACATGAATGAACGTGAAGTTATTTATATTTTCTCATTTCATCAACTTCAGTGTAAATCAGGAGTTAAAATGAAGTTCCGGACTCTTTCATGAGGCTTTGTGAGACACGGAGCTCGTTGGAACTGTCTCCAATCATCATCAGGGATCTGTGCCATGTTCCAATCTGCAGCACAGTATTTCATTACATTTGATACATTCCTGCATTGATTCTCCTTCTTTTTGATAATGTCAGAGAGGAAAAATCTCATTAGCATTTCTTGGTTTTTTGTGCAGTTGATAATAAAAATCTAAAGTTATACATCAGACGAGGAATCAGGGAGTTTGTCAATTAGAACGACGCTTTGAAGCAAATCATCAGGACATATTTTGACATGAATGCATCGATATCTAAACTAACAATGGCTGCACTACAGTTCCCAACATTCAGCATGTTACACCCCCCACCTTCACTCTCTCCTCTGCACCCGATGGCAACTTTCCCTCGGTGAAGACATCAGGCTCGAGGCTCTGAAACTCTCTCTTATTGGCTTGCCGATATTGTGAATTATGGCAGTCACTTCCTGTCTATCCCCCTTCTTTAAGCACCCAAGGGTGGCCGTGGCGCCTCCGAGGCCCCTGCTTGTAGAGCCGTGCAGCTGATGCTTTGTCGTGGCTCTGCCGTTGCTGCCCAGGCTCAGGGTCTGGTTGGGATTCCTCTGGACCATGAAGTGGACCGCCTCTTGGCGCCTTTGACTCTCCTTGCTCTTACCGTCTGTCTCTGACAAAGTCAGCCTGGAAAACATGACATACAACACATAAATGATTTTTCATTCAGTCTCTGGGATGCACTGCAGTAGAGCGTTGCCACGAGCGCCAAACTTAAGCCCTTATCCTCAATAAATGGTTCAAGATGGAATCTGCTGCTTCACTGCTCCTAATTAGATGCATTTTAGAGGGTTTTAATTTTAGACAACATAACTTCAGTCCAAACAAGGCGGTGTGAAACTACACTACACAAACCAACAAATACTTAACAGTTTACGGTTTCGGTAAGACGCCTACTTGTACTGTGGCCTTGTTTCGAGGACGAGGCTCAGCCAGCAGGCTTGGTAGCTCTCCCTCCTCGTGTGGTCGTCCTCATGAAGATCACAGTAGGAGTTCACCAGGTAGCAGCCCCCTCTGCTCACACACTGCATGGTGCGATTTATGTCACCAACTTTGGTTTAAAATAACCACAGAAATCACACCAAAAAACAAGAGCTCAGTTCATTAAGTTATAATCATCAACGCGTGTCGTTGTACCACTCCGTTTGAGGGGTGAGTGTGTGTCGGCCAATGTCTTAAATATAGCGTCTTGTTTCTATTTATGCTCCTCTGCATCACTTTGAAGTGATCCCTTCAGGCACGAAGGTTGGTTTTCATGTGAATTCTTTTCTCCGGCTCTCTCTCATGACACGGCAGATGAGCCAGGCTCATTTTAGTTATTGAGTGTTGGAGTTGTATCGTGTAGCTGAGGATCAAGCACAGATATATTTATTTTTATTTTATTTTAAATCATCCAAACTTCTTTGGTGGTTTAAGATTTTTGGGGGAATATTCCTGTAATTAGTGTTGACAGCAATCTGGAATGACGTGGATAGAAAGTTCATCCCATCAGGTCAAACCCCTCTCAGATGTCTCTCACATGGACAGGAAGGAAACAGCTGAGAGCAATAACACCAGTGGCATAATCCGGCCCATTCATTCATAGCAGATAGATCATGGCCCAAAATTAAAATCTATCTAAATCTTGGAAATGTATCTTCTCTGTGAAATGGTTTCCTTGTGGAACGAAGTGATGGACAGCGAGAACAGATATGCTCCAGATATCCTTATTTAAGCAATAAGTTCAGGGAGCAAGTATAACACCTCGTCGGATGTTAGACAAATGTTTGCCAGGACATTGAGGTCATAGTTGGGTTTGGCGCTTCGGCTTCTGTGTCACTTCTTACACTCGATTTAATCAGATGTTCTTCAAATCACATTTTTATTCATCAGCGGTTGAATTACTTCCTCTTCAGTACTCTGTGAATATTTGAGGATCCTTGACACACTATCAGTGTAGACTTAAGTCACAGAGAAACCAAATAAGAGGGCGTTTGATGGGGTGTCAAAGGGAGTGGAAGTTGGCCTCATCCCAGCAACGACTCTGCTCCAGCAGCAGGAAGTTAATATGAATGTTATTTCAGGGATAGCAAACAAAGCTGTCGTTCATTACCTACCAGTTCTAACGTTTTTACATTTAAAGGTGTAAAACTGAAGTCAGATTTCAGTAGTGTACACATTTTTTTAACTAAGCTGAAACCATAATATTTATATCACTCAACAGATTGTGTCCAATTTCCTATTTTAATGTTGAACAACATAAAATAAGGTTACCGGTAAGTCATTGGGTGATAAAAGTAGTTTTACTAAAAGGGCCATGCTCGCACTCTGAATCCTCCTTTACTGAAAGCATCGGGACACAGCTCATTAAAATACAGTTAGATACATAGATAGATGTCTGATACCAAACATCCCAAAGGCGCTGGTGCTTTCAGATGTTTCATCCCACAACAACATAACAGCAGAGGTGGAAAAAAATTCCGTTTCCGGAATGTTTTTGTATTTTTGTTTATATTTTCGCCACACTCTCTTTGTGCATATATATTGTTTCTTTAAGAGAGAGAATTTAGTTTTTGTTTTTGATTATGTTATGTGTGCCTTAAGCCGTGGGCCTTCACACGATTTTATTATGTTCGCATAATGATAATAAAGCATCTTGAATCTTGAACGCGTCTGATCTTCCTTTATTTAAATTACCATTGAGTGCAGGTCAAACAATTATTTGGTAGAGTTGATATAAACCAAAGTGACATATCTTCCTCAAACTGGACAAACACGCTGTTTACTATATCAACCAGAGCATCAGTGTTCCTCTGAACAGTCTGGGTCAGGATGAAGCTACGCATCACACATCCCTAACATCTCTGAATCATTAGCTGAACCAGGTAGGCCTCTTCCGGGGTCTCTCCACAATCCTCTTGTCTTTGTCCTGCTGGCTTGGTGTCTCGCCGTCATAGAGGACGACAGTCTCCACAACCGGGGCCCTCAGCGGGCCGCCCTCCATTGCCGCGGTCTGCTGACGAATCAGACCCGTCTCCTTGCAGATCTTAGCGTAACAGAAGCCACATAACACATGCTTCTGCTTCAAGTGGCCACACTCCAGACACGGCTCGATGTTGGTCTGAGGGAACGAGACAGAGGGGAGACTGTGGGTCAAAAAGCAAGTTATATTATTCTATTACATTATTATATTAAAGGCAGAGTGACAATAATAAAATAACTGTGTGCAGGACAACATGCGTTCAGGTTTAAAAGCGATGCCGGTCGTTTTTGAGTAGTCCTGTCGATTGTACCTTGACTTTAATGAGTTTTCTGTCAGCTCTTCTTCTGGTGCGATTAACTTCAATCGTGCGCCTCGTCTTGGGTGCTGCCATCCACAGGAAGCCGTCTAGGAGGCCAGGGGGCTGCTCTGGGCTCGGCCTCTCGGCCTGAGGCAGGAGACTGTGGCCATTCACTGCCAGAGCCGGAGCTGCATAAAGGTGAAATAAACGACACGCCAACGCAACTAAAGTCAGCAAGCTCAATAAGAGCAGAAAAAATACACGATGGCAAAGGAAGCAAGTTAAATTGTGTGAGTGTGCATCTACGTGTCAGGGCAGGAGGCAGTTTAATGAATTGTGAATAGTTTAATGTTTTTTTAGACAGCTGGTTTGGACTCAAGTCAGTTATTCAGGGTTTTCCACAAATTCTGTTTGGTGTTTTTTTTTTTTGCAGCTATAAAATGTGTGCTCTAATGTATTTGTTTGGCAGGTAAGTATTGTTTATAGTTATAAGAACAAAACGTAATCCTAGAAGGCAGTGAGTGTAAATATTTTAATCTCAACACCAGCAATTAGATCCATTCCAGACGTGAGTTCGTCTGTCAGCGTTGCTTTTAGCCACATTAGCAGTAACGCTAGCAGCCACCGCCCTGAACGACGGTCGCTAAACTCACCTAGTTGTCGCTCTAATCCCGCGAGAAGCCTTCCTTCAATGTGTAGCAAAGAGCATCCGAGGCGGTGCACTAAAGCCGATAAATTCATTATGCTAGTAGTTATTAGCGAGTCTTATTCCTTTCAACATGTCACACAACTCACGGTCACTAAGGTTCCATGCGTCATCAAACAGCGACTTCGAAAAACTTCTTCATCTATTTAATATTACAACCAACAGGATGAATTTGTTTACTTTACTACCATCTAGCGGTCATCTGTGCAACTGCACTTTTTTACAAATAGTTTTGGAAATGAGACACACGCGTTACTTGTGATCATTTAGCAGACGCTTCTATACAAAGCGACTTAAAAGTGAGAGACACGATCAACCTATGATGCAACAGGAACGTATATAAAAATTTGTTTTGATCTTGTTGTGACCGATGACACCGGATGTTTATTGTAACTTCCGGGTGGCAGTCCAGGAAGTTGATTTACAGAACTGCCTTAGCAGAGTAGAAGAAGAAGAAGAGCAAGATGGCGGAACGAGGCTACAGTTTCTCCCTCACCACATTTAGGTAAACTTATTTAAATTGTTGTTAATTTGGGTAGGACTTTCGGACGTGCAGCCTGTAGATATACTTTTGGAATGGCAGTTTGCAACACTTTCTGCTTGTTTTTTTCATTGTGCTTGGAAGGCAGGTTTTAGAGGCCGCTGTATTTGGTGCACTGTCATCGCCGGGTAATAATGAATCGGCTAACGCTGACATTAGCATGTCTTATTACACGCTTTTAAATGAAACTGATTAGATACAGCTGTGCTTCTGTTATCGATAATTGAAATTAACATATTGCTGTATTTGTTATCCTCTGGCTAAATGACTGAAAACACGTGATTTTACTTGCTTATGTTTTAGAGACTAGCTTGCTCATCTCCGTTAGCATCAATGAGTCGGTTGTGTTAGCTTTGCTTTCTCTTTCGTTCTCATTTCACTATTTTAGTTGTCAAACCTTGGTCGGAGTTGTGTTTGCATGTAATTTTAATTGATTCGCGGTGTGCAGCTTGATGGGATAATAACGCAGCGGCATGTTGTTCCTCTCCTGTAGCCCCTCGGGTAAACTGGTGCAGATTGAATATGCCCTGGCAGCGGTAGCAGCCGGAGCGCCTTCAGTCGGAATCAAAGGTATCAAACTGGGCTTTGGAGCAAAGCGTGCAGCGTGACAGTTGAGCTATCAAACAACCTCAGCCTTCTAAAAGAAAGGTTTTTGATTTATATTGACAAACCACATAATTTGTCATTTAAATCATATTATGTTTCATTATAATAATAATGATGCATTTTTATATAGCGCTTTTCTGGACACTCAGAGACGCTTTACATTGTGCGTTATTCATTCACTCCACACTTGGTGGTGGTGAAGCTACTACTGTAGCCACAGCTGCCCTGGGGCAAACGGACAGGAGCGAGGCTGCCATCGGCCCTCCTGACCACCACAGACATTCACTCGCTCACTACATTCACACGGGCAATGTGGATGAAGTGTCCTGCTCAAGGACACAACGTGCGGGAGCCGGGAATCAAACCGCCGACCTCGCGATCATAAAACAACGCGCTCAACCACTTGTGCCACCTTCGCCCCCTCTGTTTCATTTTTTTATGTATTTGTAGACGTTTAACCTGCTTTTTAATTATATGAAGTGAAGGTTTACCCAGAAAACTCAGCGGGCCAACCTAGCGGCTGCTAGCTCTGCTGCCTCAGAGAAACCAGCTCATCAGTTCAGATTAAAGAAGACACTAATTTTGATCTTCTTTTTTTTTTTTTTTTTCAGCCTCCAATGGAGTTGTCCTGGCAACTGAGAAGAAACAAAAGTCCATTCTGTATGATGAGCAGAGTGTCCATAAAGTGGAGCCGATCACAAAACATATAGGCATGGTGTACAGTGGCATGGGGCCTGATTACAGGTGGGGATATCATATACACGGATTTGTGTGTGTGTCTTTTGGAGTATTAATTAGATGTTTTTTTAGAGACACCTCTTATAACCTTCTTTTACCACCTGAATTAGAAACTGAACGGTGAAGTTTAAAGCTCGGCTTCTTACTTTTGCTGAAACATTATTGAGGGAATCACAGCTCTTACCTTAATTATGTTTTTGAGTCTCTTTGGAAGGCAGACTGGATTTTATCTGACCCTCCCCTTGTGTTAAATGTATTCTAATAAATAGGCGTGTCTGGGTTCCCGTTTATGGAGTGTGTGTGTGTGTGTGTGTGTGCATATATATATATATAATAGGTTTTGTCTTCACAATATTGGGGATAAATTAGTTTGACTCCAGAATCACAGATTTGTGTCATTCCTGCAGGGTTTTGGTGCGACGGGCCCGAAAGTTGGCACAACAGTACTTCTTGGTTTATCAAGAGCCGATCCCCACAGGCCAGCTTGTCCAGAGAGTGGCCTCTGTAATGCAGGAGTACACACAGTCGGGGTGAGTTTACGCAAAGATGCACTGGAGCACACGCTGGTTGTTGTCGTGCTCTTACATTTCAGAGAATAAATGTGTTCTGTACGAATTTTATGATATTGTCTTTCCGTTTCCTCCAGTGGAGTGCGTCCTTTCGGTGTTTCACTGCTGATAGCTGGATGGGATGAAGATCACCCCTACCTGTTCCAGTCAGATCCCTCTGTATGTTGTGTTGACACACACACACACACACGCCCTTGCCTGTTAATGTCCTTGCTTTAATTATTTAGTTGCACGTCCTTGCCAATATTTGTTGTCACTCATCATTGGTTCTACTATTGTAGGAGATTAACTTTTTTATTTAGATGTTAATTAATTTTTTTCTGATTTACAGGGAGCATATTTTGCATGGAAAGCCACAGCCATGGGAAAAAACTACGTTAATGGAAAAACATTCCTTGAAAAAAGGTAAACTTCAAAAATTTAAGGCATTTTCCGGCAGAATAAAATAAATGTGTCGTGTGTGGATTCTCAGCTAACTACAAATCCGGACTTTAGAGTAATTTATTTACGCCTCTTCCCAGCATGCAATCTGAATGGAATGAATCTGGTGCCATCCTGGCTAACGTTGCCGTATAAACTCTGGTATCTTACCATGCTTCAACAAGTCCATGACCCAGTTTGGGTCTTGGAACATGTTTAATAAATTCAGAAATATTGTGATTGCACGTACATGTATGTCAGGGTGGTCTCTCTGGTTACTACGGTACTAGTTTTTCTGTTTGATGCGCACTACACAGATTTCAAATGGCTATTTTGTTTTTCTGCAGGTATAATAATGATCTGGAATTGGAAGACGCCATCCACACAGCCATCTTGACATTGAAGGTAAATTGTTGTTAAAGAAACACCCAAGGAAGCGAATCTGAAGCGTTCCTTTGCTGTTTCTTCCTTTCGGTCGGTCTTTTACATTCCCATGTCCTGGTGTTTCAGGAGAGTTTTGAGGGCCAGATGACGGAGGAAAATATTGAGGTGGGGATCTGCAACGAGGCCGGCTTCAAAAGGCTCACTCCCGCAGAGGTGAAAGACTACCTGGCAGCCATTGCGTGAAGACAGCCTCCCAGATGATTGGGCTTTCAGGCTACTTTTCCAGACGAGTGCATACCTACCTGCACAGTAGCCAACTGTCGCATTTTATTACCAGTTATTTAGATAACACTGATTCTGCCCTGCGAGCATGAAAGGATGACATAAGGATAAGACAGCCTGTTTCCTGACCGTCTGTGTAACTTTGGTTTTTACGTTGACCAAACTCATTTAATCCCATAACTAATTGGCTTTGTTGTCCAGCCATGCCCAGGTTCTGTGAAATGTGACAGTTGGCTACCGTACGTATAAAGGGGATGGGTGAAATCTCAAAACGTCCGTTGGATCCTTAATGTTATTACTGTTTTAAAGGCTATGCTTTGTGTCTAACGGGCTTATTAGAGAGCAGACGGGGCTTTGGCTAATGAAACCAACAGCAGAAAGTTTAGCCTTAAACACAATTAGACAGAATGTAAGAAGCTAATGAGGATGCAATGGATTTATTTGAGATTTGCAGGCAAGAGCAGTTTGAAAAGTTTGCTTTTTTCACACTCAGACTGTACTAGTTTGTATTTTCTCTTCTGACATCTGTTATTTACTCAAATAAAAAGGTGAATTGACATTGGCCCCCTGTGTTAAAGTAAGTTATTATAAGTTTGAACAAATGTGTAATAAATTATGTGGCGCGAGAAACGTCACAACATGGCTTGTGTGTACGCTGAGCGCGCATTGATAAGCGGTAGGAAAGCGCGCGTAAAGAGGAACCGGGAAACCTTTCTAAATCGTACATGTATTTTCGCCTGCGTTTGGTTCAAATAAATGAGAGTGAGACATTAATGGTTACAATGACCAGCGATGCGTTTCACGTTGGTAGCGTGAAGAAAACTATTCTAAACGCAGCGTTACATACATTATTTCCGGGTGGATCTATTTTTCTCGGCGGACGTTTGGAAGCAACGACTCTATGATGACGTTAATGGCGCCAGAAATCAAGCGTTGAGCGCGGAGTCAGCTGATCACCGCCTGGGCTGTTAGCGGTAGCATCGCCGCGGAGCGAGCGGACCTCAGCCCGCTATTCGTGCAGGCACAAGGCCGAGTCGAAGTCAGGATGGTGATACTCCGTAGCAGCGGCAATGCCGGAGCTCAGCCAGCGGCAACAACTCTGAAGAGGACCGGGGAGCTGGATACGAGCTCCGTGTTTCTGTCGCTGCTCCCCGCGTCGCAGGAGAAGTCGGGCCGGTCCGTGGACGGCACGGCCAATGTGAGCGTGTGGACCGAGACCGCCGCGACCTGTCTCCGAATGACTAGAACCCCTTTGATCTGGTTTAAATAAAATATCCATAAACACAACTTCGCTGTGCTAGAGTTAGCATGCTAAGCTAACTAGCTACCGTGCCAGTTTTAAGCTAACTGACCCGTTTTGATTCATGGAATTCTGTCTGAATGAGTTGAGATATAAAGTAAGGCTTTATACTGCCACGTGGTACAATACTGCAGTATTATCTACAGTAGTACACTTACTCGAGCAGCGCAGAGCAATGGGAGTCATTGAGCTGTGTTTGTTCAGGCTCCATGAACTCATGAACAGCGTTCTGTTGCTCTGGGCTTTCATGCACTCTGCATTAGATGGGCTTGAGCTCATCCTTAGAAGTTAATGAATGAATGAATGATTTTTTCATCTCAGGGAGTTATCGATTTGATTTCCGATGTAATTAAAATGATGCTCATTCCTTCTCTCTTTGCTGTAATGTCAGAACTCATCACGTGGACTGGCTGATCTGAAGCAGGATGAAGGAGGTGGTCTTCATCATTCACTCAGGACCCGGAGACGGAGAGATAAACCCGAAGTGTCATTTTCTGACATGGATCCAAAGACCAGCTCCCCTCTGGATGAAGTCCAGGCTGGAGGAAACGGTCCCAGGTAGAGCTCCGCTCTATTGAATGCAGTTCCTTTTCCCATCAACACATTCAGAGTTCTCCAGGGGGATCCTTCGGCATTCCCGGTCAGACGGGACACTGGAAATCTGCCGTGGGAAGAAACTAAACTCCCAACACACATTTGGGTTGCTTTAATCCACAGAACCGAATTTGAGGGTTATCATACCATGAATATTTTATCAAAAGAAATTGAGAATCTCCGATGTGCGGCTCAGCTTTTTAGCTTGCCTGTTAGCAGCTTCTGGTCTGCGTAATGTTCTTTGTTCCCAAAGGGCTCACGCTTCAGGCTCATATTTTTTTACATTATCTGGCATGAGGCGGTCCTACAGATAAATCCTGAGCTCCATCAGAGCTGCCTATATTGTGGGCAGCGCGGTGGCACAGTGGTTGCAGGTTCAAATCCAAAGAAAAAGAGAATGAATTCTCAATTGACTTAGTCTTACCGGGTTAAATAAAGGTTAAATACAATTTGTATACCAGAAGCTAAATGTTGAATCCTGGCTTTTCTGTGTACTTCCTGCCTTGATATGTTTGTTTTAGTTTTGCTGCAGTGACATTAAAGCTTAGAAACCTTTGGTGTTTCCCTTTAGGGTAGGTTCATCTGTGGTTTGAATTCTGTAGATCTTGTATATAATTTTTCCACACACAGTTGTACATTTAAATAAAAAAAAGGTGGTTGGCTCAAATATATTGATTGACTGGTGAATTTTTGAATCCACTATCCAGATGGACAGAAAGTTGATCTCCGCCTCTGCTCAGTAAACGTCAGCCAGCAGGTTTTTAATGGTAAAAAGTATGTGAGGAACTTGTTTTTGATTTCATCTGTTTCCTCTCCTCAGAAAGTCCTCCAGGCTGCAGAGGGAAGGAACCGCATCTAGTGGCAAGCAGCAAGCGGGTAACGTTTTCTCCAGCGTGAACACTTCACGATGATAATCATTGTATAGCACAACAAGCGCGGGGAACTGTTTGAGGTTTATTTTATTCGTGACCTAACTAAAATGTTTCTGTTGTACCATAGAAGTTCCAGATGAAGTAGAAGGCTCGGCCACGCCCAAGAGAAGCCGCTTTAATTTACAGAGCAGAGATGTTGAGGAAGAGGAGAAGGATCGCTCCGTGCGGCGTAGCTCCCGTATTACCCGATACAAGCTACATTCCCGTAATCAGTCGGTGCTCTATGACCGCCTCATCACCAAGTGAGTCCAGCAGCATTCGCTTAAGCATGTTCTAGCTGCGAATCCGCCGATTGAGTTCAGAATGAGGCTGATCGATTGCCACGAGCAGTAAAAATACCAACTAATACATTGATGAACGCAGTAGAGCCGAGATTGGAATGTTTGCTTGTATGTTGAGTGAAACGTTCATATTTGAGCTGTATTTCCTTTTTGAAACGCAATTGATCTCGATCACGTAGTTTATGGGAAATGATTGTGAGATGAGTCGTTTCCATGTTGAACAGAGAGGTGGCATCTAATTTGTTTGATCTTAATTGTTCTGTAAAAGCGGCCTCCCTAGAACACAGTGGGCTGTCGGAATGGATTTAAGGATGAGCAACGTTCTCTTTCTGTTCTCTCTCAGCACTGCTGAAGCTGTTCTCCAAAAGATGGATGACATGCAGAAGATGAGGCGCAGATTGAGGGATAGAGACACTCAAGAAGAGGTGCTGTCCACATTAGGAACATCATTTTACACCCCTAACGTTGGATTATGTACCGGTAATCCTTGTGTTGGCGTCGCAGTGTTTCGCTTATGTTTTACTGGTCCAGAATGAAGGCGCGGTTAAATTTTGATGAGTTTTCTCTGAGGGTAATTTTGCTGTTTTGTGATGTGTAACTCTGCAAAGTCATGCATTAATCAGCATTTGATGTTTTTCTCCGAGCAGCTCGGCATGTACACCAGGGGCAGAATGAAAAGGTCTCTGAGGACAAGTGTAGACAGTAAAGATAAAGAGGAAGACAACCAAGGTAAGATGGCTAGCCTGAAGATAGCACTCGCGTCTCAAAGCAAATATTTTGGTTTGAGATGCGAGTATAAATTTGAGATACGAGCAACTTCCAGATGCTGATGCGAGATGGCCGAATGCTCAAAGCGCATTTCACTCGTTCAGTGATTTTCACTGTATTTGTGAATGTTCTTTATATTAAGTGAAGGGTCCAAACAAAGCGCGGCAGTACGAGCGGAATAAATCGACGATATGTACAATCCTCAAACAGAAGGATGCTGTCAAGAACACAAAGCCTTCCAACAGTATAACTATAATGTCTAAGTTTATGTACCTGTAAGTGTAAATTACGTTTACGGAATAAAGTATCTACGTACCGTCCAACAGGGAGAACATCATCGTCGTCAGCGCCGCCTCTTCTACCTCTAAATAGACTTTTCCCTTGAATGAACAGGAGGCGACAAGGAGCATCATGACGAGGAGGAAGATAGGGAAGATGAGGAGGATGAAGATGATGGCGATGAAGATGGCGTGGACGAGGAAGAAGAAAATCAGAGACGTTATGACTTGAGACAGAGGAAGACTGTGGTTCGCTACCAGGCCCCACTGGATGGTACCGCTTTAAGTTCTGAAACACTTGCAGTTTAAATTTAATCAAATTGATTTTGATTGTGTTTGTAGTTTCTATCAACAATATAAAAGGCATTCCACTTGGAATTAAATATAATTCTTGAAACAGATTTGGCACATTTTCTATTTCATGTGAGAACTGTAGATTCTATAATACTATATCTTTAAACACTCTTAGACATGTTTATTCAAGTTTTACACGGTGTGCTTTTGCTTTTTAGAGCCCAGAAAGCGCAGCATGTACTTCAAAGACCACTCCTCCCCCACCAGACGCAGATACCGTTTCAGTTCCACGGCCCCCAGGAGCCCCTACAACAGGAGAACCAGCAGGTTAGAAAAACCTGAACCTGAACACAATCGTTGTTTGAACAATTTTAAAGTGGTGACAAAGACTCAATGTTCGAAAGGTGATGCCACCGAATTTAATCCGGATTGGATCCAGAATAGAGGCAGTAAAACACATTAATTTTTAACATTGAAACCCATTTATGGATTCACAAATCTGTTACAAATACACATCAACTCTGATTCACTTTTGCCTTTCATGGTTTGTGTATAAAGAACAATTTAGAACCTTTTGATGATGATCCAGATCACCATGTGGACGGTGTAAATCCATGCTATGCTTTAGTTTACGCCGTCTTTCAATCATAAATGTCTTTGCTGACTTGCAATCGATTCCCTTTTTTGCTGCTGGTTGAGATTCCGTGCTGTAGGTGAGGTTATAGATGAAATGATAAAGAACATCTTTTCCCTTTTTAAAGGAGGAGACACGCCATCCATAGTAGTGACTCCACTTCCTCATCTTCAGACGACGAGCAGTTCCAGAGACGGAGGAGTAAGAACAGGAGCAGGTCAGTCAACAGGTGAGTCCATGATCTGTTCACGCACACATCTTTGGTGCAATGATAATTTCCTACAATAATGTGCATGCATGGAGCAGGATCAATGGTTTGATCAATGGTTTGATGTGTGCTAAGGTTTATATTAGTGGGGCAAACTCTCAGGAAATGCCGTCTGAATATATTTATTCTTTTATTCACCTGCTTCCTCCCTTGTCTTTCCTGCAGATGCCTCCCGATGAACCTCAGGAAAGAGGACCTGCTGGGGATCCACAAGGACAGGATGAAGATTGGCGCCAGCCTCGCCGATGTAGACCCGATGCAAATCGACAGGACGGTAAGCGGCACTGATGAGCACCGATACGTAGAAGTCTTTAAAACGGCGTGCATTCGTTGACATGACGACGCTTTTATCGCTTAACGACGGTGTTACGTTCCGAAGGCCGTCGTTTACAGACAACTTGGCTGACCTTTTGGTCAAAAATGTTTCTTTATATTTTCACATGTTCAGGCCATTTATTATGTGCGTGTTTACGCAAGCCAATGCTTGCCGCTCGTCCAAACGGTGATTCCTTGTCGCTAATATTTAAAAATTTCGGAAAGCCCCTCGTAGCTCCAAGTCGTAGTTAAGTGAGGACCATCTGTAGAAAACAAATATCAATATTAACAATATACCTGTTGATGGTGCGTCTTCAAAAATAGTTGGGATGTCGATATTACATTTTTAATACTATGAATTATATTAACACATCTAAATAAAGTAGATTGTCAGCCTTCTCTACTTCCTGAATCGTGCCTGCTGTGGCAATAATAGGCCGTCATTGGTCATTTGACATCTAGGTCCGATTTGATGGCATAGGAGGGCTGAGCAGACACATCTCGGCGCTGAAGGAGATGGTGGTCTTCCCTCTTCTCTACCCAGAAGTCTTTGAGAGGTTCAAGATACAGCCTCCCAGGTAAACAGTGAGTCTGACGTGAGACGATAAGTTGATGTGCAGTTGTATCGTCGGATAGAAAAACGAATGGCTTCGTATTTCCTTGTGTCTGTAGGGGTTGTCTGTTTTATGGGCCTCCAGGCACTGGGAAGACGCTTGTAGCTCGAGCGCTGGCCAACGAGTGCAGCCAGGGTGAGAGGAAGGTGTCTTTCTTCATGAGGAAAGGGGCCGACTGCCTCAGTAAGTGGGTAGGAGAATCTGAGAGACAGCTGCGACTCCTTTTTGATCAGGTAAACAAAGACTCACTGAAAGCTAAGCTAAGCTGTAGGCTATTCTGTTGGTGGCTGCACATTTTCCAGTTTGAAGGAGGTCTGCCAATGACTAAATTGATTCTAGGCGTACCAGATGCGTCCCTCCATCATCTTCTTCGATGAAATCGATGGCTTGGCTCCAGTCAGATCAAGCCGTCAGGACCAGATCCACAGGTGAACGGTGAACTTTCTTTCAGGCAGAATGTAAGCCTCGATCATGACATTCATGTTATTACAGAAAATGAGTACCAGGCCACAGATGAGGAAAGGGCCCAGCTTCTGGGAGTTCATAGTTCACTGCCTCTCCCTCCGGCACACGACAGTCTGCAAATTACCAAAACCTGCAGACATTGTGGATTATCAAAAGGCTCAAATAATGTTCACAGTTAAAAACAATCTAATACTGACAAGTACACAGATAGTATTCATCGGTCATGAGACGAGTTATACTTTAAGATGGAAAGTTACGTAAAATGAAAATTATTTTACTGTTCTACCAAAATCTGCTCCGAGGAAGAGCTCTGTGTGCTCGGTTCAAAATGTTAATCCAGCGTAGTAATTAAGAAAACCTGTTCAGTTTGAAGTGTGACGTGCTTTTGCGCACGCACACACACACACACACACACACACACACAGAACATTTGGCACACAACGAGCTCACACTTGACTTGACACCAGTCACAGTTCAGTTCATATAATGCAACCGCCACAGTTCAAGCTTCGGGGCTGCTTGCATGACAAAGACTACTGTTTGACTTTTATTTACATAACTGCAGGTTCAGGTTTGTAATCTTCTGGCAATGCCACCGTCTCCAGGTAAAACAAATAGACTACTGGTGGCATGGCTTTCATGTTTCCAGCCGTGCCCTGGTGGAACACACGGCGCGTTAATCTGCATCCTGTCGCTGCTGGCCTTGAGTGCGTTCTGTTAGTTTATGCAACAGATCATTTTTGCCACACAGATCCAGAAAAAAACACCTTCCTGTTTTCACCAGAACTATTTTCTAGAGGACCTCAGTGTTGTGTGCAGTGAAGCACGTGGATGCAGCCGCACACGCGTTGCTCACAAACAGTATCAGCAGCTCCTACGGACTTTATTGGGAATGTGAGAGGCCAATACCTTTTCCAAGGATTAAATTAAATTCATCACATGTACAGTATCTGGCTCTGTGCGCTGCAGTTATATCCTTTAGTTAAAATAGGGATATGAGACAGCAGCTAGAAAACCTCGTCTTTCTTTCTCTGCAGTTCCATCGTATCGACGCTGCTGGCTCTTATGGATGGATTAGATGCCCGAGGAGAGGTCGTTGTGATCGGAGCTACAAACAGACTCGACGCCATTGACCCGGCTCTGAGAAGACCAGGGCGCTTTGACCGGGAGTTTCTCTTTAGCCTGCCAGACAGACAGGTGGGGAAACATAATCAATTGGAAAACTGTCTCGCTTTGTTGCACTCAAAGGATTTTGGGCTGCAGCAATAGAAGGCTTTCCGCTTGTAAATGCTGGCATGTTGTTTTGTACGGCAGGCGAGAGAGGATATTCTGAAGATCCACACCAGACAATGGTCTCCTCAACCGTCCGACACTTTCCTTGCAGAGCTGGCAGATAAATGCGTTGGTACGTATGTTTCACGTTTCATGGGGATGATGGCGAACCCGGGATGAAACCTGCGTCTTACAACCTAAAAGATTATTCATCTCCTTGATCGTTTTCACGGTGCACATCACTAGACGGTAATCTTTAGCCTCGGTTGTCGTTGTAAAGGTGTGTCTGTTTACTGCCAGGTTATTGTGGAGCAGACATCAAGGCAGTGTGTTCAGAGGCTGCCCTCTGTGCACTAAGGCGTCGCTACCCACAGATCTACTTTTCATCACAAAAGCTTGCGCTTGATGTGAACTCCATAGCCATCACCAGCAGAGACTTCATGTCTGCCATGTCTAAGATGGTGCCCGCGTCGCAGAGGTACACGAGTTCAACGATGAGATGACTGTAGCGCTTTTTAACGGAACGCTGTTGATATTTTTCATGCATTTCCAGTGCCCGGTTCCTGCCTTACTGACATGCTAATTGTGATTCCTAGGGCAGTGGTTTCACCAGCTCGGGCTCTCATTCCTGCCATCCTTCCTCTGTTGAGTGCTGCCCTGCAGGATATCCTCCTAAATGTTCGCAGAGTGTTCCCACATGCCGAACGCGGCTTGAAAAGGAGAGCAGAACAGGGTTAAGTCTTGTATCATTTTGGTCTGTTTTGTATTGAGTTATTCCAGCGTCTATCTGTTCTGCTCATGGTCACGCATTCAGTCATTTAATTTAAGAAAAGCGTTTCTCCTTTGCCCCTGAGCAGTGTGCGTCTCGATGAAGTCGGGCAACGGGACTGATTGCCTTTCTGTGTGCTTCCAGATGCAGCTTGTGGTCTGTCGGAGGACGATCTCATGCTCAGTGAGGAAGAGGAGGAGGAGGTCGTCTCCATTGCACAGACTTCTCTCTCTCAAATCAAAACGTCTTCTGTAAAGAGTCACCTCAGCCTCAACAGGTTGGTTAACGACAATGAAATGATTAATTACTTTGTTTAATTTCTACTTGTAGGAAAACACATGAATCCTTCAGTGGAGTCACGCGCCTTTATCCACTTCTTTTGTCCTTGCTTTACATGAGAATCATGTTGAGCTGGCTGGTGTCCCAGCGACCTAAATATTCAGGCAAATTGATTCCACCCTAAAAAGAAAGTCTGAACATTCCTACCACTTGACTCATCTCAGTGTCGATGTCGTGTCTCCTTATGCAGAAGTGTGGTGAGCCAGCCGACCTCCTACCGTCCCCGTCTTCTTTTGGAGGGCAGACCCGGTTCAGGTCAGAGCTCCTACTTGGCTCCAGCCGTCCTCCATGCTCTGGAGAAATTCACAGTGTATACTCTGGACGTGGCTGTGTTATTTGGAGCAAGTGCAGCTGCGCCTGAAGAGACCTGTGCTCAGGTAAATTAAATACTATGCATAGAAAAAACAAACCCCATACAGAAGTAGTGGTTGGCTGGAGCTGTTTTCTCCTCTTGCAGCTTTGTCAAATTCAGTGTGTTCCTTGCAGTGGACTTCGCTGGCCTATATAGCTGCGACAGAGACTGGTGGTTCATGGGCCCCGCCTCCTTCCACTGTGGGGAGCGGGGATAAGAACGTGCTGCAGACAGTTACTCATATGGGTCAATCACGTCTGGAAGTTGTATTTGGTCTATAGATTTATTTATGCATTAGTCTCTTTATCATGCATTACATTAAACTTGATTATCACATCATCCTGATCCCCATCTTGCATCAGTGCCACTGTTCTCTGATTTACATCATCCTTCTGTAAATGTTTTCTGTGTTTCAGATCTTTGTTGAAGCCAAGCGGACCTCCCCCAGTATCCTGTACATCCCTTACATTGGACAGTGGTGGGAAACTGTGGGTCCAGCCTTGAGGGCCACCTTCCTCAGCCTACTCGGCTCCATCCCTGCTTTCGCTCCGATATTCCTTCTCGCTACGTGCAGCCTGCGATATGATCAGCTCAGTGTGGAGGTATGGAAGGAGCATCCAATGAAAAACACGTTTAAATATAAAGTGGTTCTCCCTTACTTGGAAGTTTTCTCTCACCTTTTTTTCAGGTGCAGGAGTTGTTTCGGGATGAATATGGAGAGGTTTTCCATGTTCAAGTCCCCAGCAGCAGAGAGAGAAGAAACTTCTTTGAGGATCTCATCCTTAATCAAGCTGCCAAGGGCCCCACCTCAAAAAAGAAAGCTGGTGAGAAATATCTCAAGTTTAATTGGGCTTAATCTCCGAGTTATTTTAGAATTGTTCAGATGTTAAATTTTCAGTTTCATAATCCTCGCCTCGCCTCGCCTCGGCGGAGGTAAATAAATTCACTTGCCACTTTGTGCATCAATCAATCCCTCACTTTTTGCAGTGCTGAATGCCTTGGTGGCACTTCCTGTTGCCCCTCCACCTGCGCCACGTCAATTGACGAAAGAGGAAACCCAGCGACTGGAGGAACAGGAGGAAGACACCCTCAGAGAGCTCCGCCTCTTCCTGCGTGACGTCACCAATCGCCTTTCCCAAGATAAACGCTTCAAGGCTTTTATAAAACCTGTGGATTTAGAAGAGGTAGCTGTTCCAGTCTCATCCTCAAAGCCTCATCTGAAGCTGAATGCCTGTTCTCATTGGGTTTGTTGTGTTACCATAGTATAATCCCCTCTTACAGCAGCCTCTTTTTCATGTGTCAAGGTACCAGATTACGCTGGCGTGATCACGAAACCCATGGACCTGTCAACAGTTCTCTCCAAAGTTGATCTCCATCAGTACGTGACAGTCAAGGAGTTCCTCCATGATGTGGATCTCATCTGGCAGAATGCGCTCGAATACAACCCAGACAGAGACCCCTCAGGTAGGCCGACAATAACCACAAGATGCTCGTGAAGAACCTAAGAAGGGTCATTTCATTGGTGCAGCCGACGAGGATATTGCATCAGTTTTGCTTATTCGTGCGTGTTTGTTTTCTGCAGACCGCCAGATTCGCCACAGAGCATGTGCGCTGAAAGACACGGTCCACGCCATCATCACGGACGAGCTGGACGAAGATTTTGAGAAGATTTGTGAAGAGATGAAAATATCACGCCAAACAAGAGGTACATTTTGTGTGTGCGTGTGTGCGTGTGTGCACACGCTGACGGGCCAGAACTATGGACTTGTATGTAGTAACTAAATTTGACAACCTTTTTCATGGAGACTAAATGTCGACTTTACTGACCCTTATGAATCATCCTGAGGAACAGAAGGTCACATGGCTCTTTTATATACTATCATATTCTTCAGTTTTCACTGGAAGTGTTGTGTTTTCTCAACCTCAGGTTGCTCTACTGTCCAGTTTGCCCCCTCCTTCTACCACGTCCTTCCAAAACGACGCAAACCGTCTACTGAGACGAAGGCCATCGACGCGATCCCACAAGGAGAACCGTCGGGCCCCGCCGCTGCAGTTATCCCCAACACAAGCGTCTCTGCCGTTGCAGTGCTTAAAAACACCGGTAAAGACTGCTGTAGGTTTTAGACATGAACGCATAATTATCAAAGCATCACAAACCCGTTCCTCTTTTTGTTGCTCCAGCACAAAAGAAGAAAAGAAGGAAGAGTCGCTGGTCCACTGGCTCGTATGCAAAGAAGAAGTCTACCGGCTTTCTTCATGCATCTAGGGATGATGTTCATGTCGGGTCTGATGAGGAGGATGGGGACGACGATGACGAGGAAGAGGTTGAGAAGGCAGGAGGGAGAGAGGGTGATGGCAGTAGAAGAAAGGAGGAGCAGGTGCTGCTGGTTGATGCGGAGTCGGGGCCTGCACGAGCTCAGGAAAGTAGTTTTGGGTCAACTAGTAGGAAACTGGGCAGTCCGAAGGGAAGGGAGAAGAGTTCTGCTGAGGAAGAGGTTACCCAGTCTGACGCAGTGAAACTAGAAAATAAAGACCAGCCACAGAACAACAAAGGAAAGGTGGATAACGGTGCGGAACATCAAGGACAGACGGCAGAGAACAAAGTGTTGACAAAGGCAGGAAATGAGAACAGCGAAACGATTTCAATGACCACAAACCACAAAAGCCACACTGAGACGGAGGCAGAGGAAGTTAGCGAAAGCAATGAGCAGAACCTGAAAAAAACGAAACGCAGCAAGGTCTTCATCATAGATGAGGCATCGCAGAACAGCCCCGCTGACCCAATGGAGGCTAAAGCAACAGAAACTAGATCCACGGATGAATCGGGAGCTGTCAGATCGGAGGACGCGGCCGCAGGTTGGGCATTGACTGACATTCTTTCAAAGAAAGCCGTTACCCTGTTAAATTTAAGTGTCAAGGAAATGTCACTAAATAAAGCTTCAACAATTGTGTCTCACTGTGTTGTACACAAGGGCGGAGCACAACTCGATCTCTGGAGAATGGCGTGCAGCAGCAGCCGGTGATCGACACGGACGAGGCGCTGCAGATCCTGGACCAGGAAGCTCCTCCTCTGGTGGTGGACAGGAGGAAACTAGAGGTGCGATAGCGATGCTGCGTCAGCCTTCCAGTAGTTACTGGGGAGTTTGTCAGCATCATGACTTTCCTCGTAGAAAGAGAGATTACTCTTTGCAGTGTTTGAACAGCCTTTATGCTCATTTCTTCAGAGGATGTTGGAGCGAGCAGTGACCAAGACGAATGGCCACGAAGTCTACAAGCTGGAGAAACTATATGCTCTCCTCTGTCAGAGCATCTATCGGCACAGGCGGGACTACAACAAGACGGCCTTGATACAGGTTAGTGGTCAAGTCATGCCTACAAGACCAAAATCAGGGTCCTGATGGGTCAAAACGTTTTTATGTAATGATGCAGTGAATTGTAGCCGTCGGATAGAATACTTGAATTGTAGTATAAATTTAAACTATAACTGTTACTTATATATTTCCAGCCGACATATTTCATTGTTTCTAATTTATGATCCTTTGTTAAACCTTTTTGATTAGGAGTTGGGACAAGAGATTGAAGACTTCTGTTGACTTTTCTACGGGAACATTGTGACCATTTTTTTTTTTTTTATCATTTTAATGGTGTAAATATATAAACACTGATTCTATTTTCTTAGAAACCTACAGGCATTTCTATTTGTGAATTAACTAGAAAAAAACCCATTGTATTAACATGATTGTGTTATACGTAATTAAAAGTATTCCCTCTAATCACCTTTGTGTGCCTTTTGTATTGTCTACAAAGTTTTCAGTGAGAAAAGGTTGGAATTTCACCGACACGCTGTGAGTCCGGCTGTAATTATGATTCAATTCGTTGCAACAGAAACAATTTGTAACGACGTACTTTCTTACTGCTACAAATCCTTCCGAAGATGATGATTGGTGCATTTTCTTTAAATTTGAAGTCCTGACCAGCTGGGAAGAAACAATTAAATGCATACCAGATGTGTTAAATGTTTAATTGCATTATGGTAATGATTGGATCCATTATTACCGTTCTCTATAATGGATGGTCAGACTAAACTGCATTGATCTCTTGCCTGGAAAGTTTCCATCTGTTTTTGGTTGATGCGAGAAGAAAACTACATTCGGAGTACAATATGTTTCTATTCGTGTTATTCTCTCACTTGTGTTACCATAATACTAAAGTGCTTGTGAAAATGTAGTTGGCAAAAAAGCAACAACAACAATACAGAGCAAATAATGGATCCTGATTGGAGGAGGGAATGTGAAAGGGAATGCTGCAACGTCAGTCTAGAGGCTTGTCCTGAAGTAGCTTCGTCGGGTCATGTGAGGACATCCAGCCAGACGGCGGGGTCGGGATCGTTTATCGGCCTGCCTCGGGTCATTCCCGAGCCGATCTTTTCCTCCTGAACATAGTTAGTTCCACCACAAAAATAATTATATCATGTGATAATTATTATATGTTGTTTTACAAGTAAACCGCACCGGTTACATGTCCCGAAATTACAACGCAGAGTCGCCGAGTAATGACGTCAGGACGTATCACATTAAATGATGACGCCGTTTGATAAAAAATACCAGAGAATTGGGTCAGCAAACTAACGCGATGCCGCCGGTCGTCATGTAACCGGACCGGCCGCGGTGCCATTAATTCGTTCATTAAAACTGCTTCGACGGGAGAGACATGTCCAACGTGTCCAACGTGTCCAATGTGTCCGGCATCTGGAGACGCATCCGCCCGGACTGTCTGTCTTCCTCCGCCGGGTCCGCTGTAGTCCCGTTCAGGCTGGGGCTGGATGGTTAGCCCGGGGAAGCGGAGACACGGACACGCCGAGCCCGGGGGCCGGTTCTGCCGACACCGAGGACATTAGCTCCCGTCTTTCTTCGACAGACCAGTGGAACCATAGATCCATATTCCAGTAAGTTTACCGCCAGACATGATCAATAAAAACGAGCCCCGGCTAATATTAGCTTGCTGGCTTGATGCTGCAGAACTCTCTCTCTCTCTCTCTCTCTTGTTTGAGCCCGAGTAATGTTAACGTCGCTCGCTCACACCACCGCGTTATTACTGAGATGCTAACTGCTAATGCAAATGATCTGATGGACCCGGATAATGACGCTGTTCACGCTGAGCTAATCGTGTAGCAGATGTTATCAGCAGTTCGGACCATGTCCTTTGAAGTAGAAATGAAACGGTAACATCTCCATTTGAAGTGAATGACCTTGTAAATATAATCGTGAAGTTAAGACGTGCCTTTCATGTCGTGAATTAGACGTGAATCCGGTACCTGCCCCAATCAGACAGTGTCTGCTAAATATACATGGTGGTATAATGTGGACCCCGCAAAAGCTTTTAATACTATTCACGGGTATTCACATGTATTACAATATAATCAATAATAGCAGATGGATGCAGGAATGTTTGGTGTTTTCACTTGTGTGGTTTGTGAAGGTTAATTTGAATAAGTGCATCATGTTTTCATTGATCCAGAGAGGAATCCGGGTGTATACAAATGTGAACACACCAACCAATATATACAATATCTATTCACACATAAGAATGTATTCTGATCTTGGAATGAGGAAATGGAATAAAGACAATTAAAAACAGGAATTGTAAGAATGGATCATTTAGCCTATAACAGTTCTGCGGTGGAAGGAAGGTGCTAAAGTGGCTAAATGAACAGTACAGACGCATTTCATTATTGTTATTTTTTTTTTCAAGTATAATACGGAGAAGAGTCAACACGACCATTTGTTCATCGGTTCTCTGTCGTGGAACTGAAAGGTTTAAAGACTTCCTCCGTCTGTCTCTGGAGCCGGCCGGAGATGCTCCCTGTAAGCTTCTCTGCTGGGGATGGTGGACATTGTCCCTGATGGAAGACAGTTTCTGAAGGTTCCTTTTCACTGAAGCACCCCCCCCCCCCCCCCCCCCCCCTTAAACATCTGTTCCTCAGCACATCACAGCTCAGACAGGAACTCCGGTGGCTGGTAGAACATCAGCAGGACCCCAGTCCTCTCAGGAAACACTGCCCCCCCCCTCCCCTCCCATGTTTGCTAAACCGGTCCTGTCATAAGGGCCAATACACATGCAATTTTTTTCCATGCTTGTGTTTGGTAGCATGCATCCCGAGATGTTTAGATATTATTCTTGTAGCAGTTTAACTGAAATATCACCAGAGTGAATGGAAAAAGTGCTCTATTTATTAAATTCCAAAAAGTGTCGCATAGAACTATTGATATCACACTTTATCACGGCTACAAGTAACTGTAACTTTCTTTACTAACAAATCTATTGTTTGTTTTTCTAGTATGACAAAAGTCATAAAATACCAGCTTTGGATCACTTCCTTTGTCTATAAAATCGTTACCGGTACTCTTCCAAGTTGTAAAGCTGCTTTGAATCGGAATTTTAACACCGAACGAGCAACGCAGGACGGATGGACTAAAGAATAATCCAAGAGTGGAACGGCCAGAAGGAGAGTTACCGTTTGCAAGCCTGTAATCCATTTGCAACTTTGTTGTTTCCTCCACCAGATACACAAAATAGAAACAGCTCGAGCATGTGATTACCTCCGCCTGAGACGGAGCCTCGACATTTCTGTCCCAAATCCCGTTTGACTTGTGAAGTGGAGTTTGGTTTGACGATGTCGAGCCGCAGGAAGTCATCCACCCCTTGCATGGTGCTACCCTCTAACGTGGTGGAGCAGAGAGACGCGGAGGAGACGACGGAAAGGTCGAAAGAGGAAGAGGCGGCAGAGGGGATGGTACCGGAGGGTCCAGAGGAGCTGGATCAGGCAGTGGGGGTTGTCCCCACCCACCCAGACACAGGTAAGACCCTTCTTGGAATGTTCTCCCATGCCAAGACGACAATAGCAATTTAAATATGAAGGAATGGGAACTGTATCCCTGCACTGTAGATCAGCCGAGTGTCTCTGCTCTAGAAGACGACAGAGTCCTCAGTCCCCCTCTGAAGCGAGGCACCACAAACCCTCCTGAGGATCCAGACAGCGACCAGCCGACCCAGGAACCTCACGGCGATACGCCCGAGGAGGGCGGGGCAGACGCTGCCGCAGTCGCTGCCATTTCTCTCAGCAAGACGCCCATTATGAGGATGAAGACCAAAGCTGAACCCAAGAGGATCGCCGTGTCCCTGAAGTCAGCGGAGGAGACGGCTGAGGGTTCTGGAGGGGGCTGCGAGGCAGAGGTCGGAGGAGAACAGGAGCCCATTGAAGCTCCTCTGGGGCCGATGACACCTGTGGAAATGCTGCTGCGTGACTCCATGAAGCTTGGGGGAGGCGGCTTGCTGGCCAGCCCACCCTCGGTGCAGCAGCGGAAACCCTCCACCCTGAACCCCTCGGTTCTGCCTGCTGACCTGGCTCAGGTAGGTCCTTGAATGAATGAATGAATGAATATATTTATTAGATAGAATGTTAGAGTACAAGTACAGTCACACAGTAGCATGTATTACAGTACAAATAAAGTCAAACATCCTGTCTAAGAGGAGCATTTCAAAAAAGCCCTTGCGGTCTTGTTTCCGTTGAAAGTCCTTCGTACATAAATCATCCACAATTAACAATACAAATTTAACAATATTTAACAATACAAATAAAAATAAAACCAATATTCAATAACTCAATTGATGCAAAGTAACATTAGAAATATAAAATGATTTTACACCGCCGATGCAAACTAACTAATCTAAAATAAATTACACCACTGATGCAAAATGACAATGACCTTTTGGTTATATCAGAGAAACGGATGCACACTTGAAGCAGCAGGTAGCTTTTAGATGTTCAGCTCGGGGTCTGGGCTCTCTGCCTGCAGTGATTACTGATCGTCCCCTTTCTGTCCTTTATTTCAGGTGCTTTCTGCCCTGCAGGCCCAGCACACTGCAGCAGGGAAGCAGCCACAGCTCCTGATTCCCCTCAGTAGCATTCCTTCCTATAGTGCAGCCATGGACACCAACCCCCTGCTGGGCAACACGTATAAGAAGTTCCCTTACCCCTCCATGGCAGAGATCAGCAGCCTGTCGGCACAGACACAGTTCACAGAGGAGCAGATCAAGGTAGGAGCCAGTGGCACAATGGACCCTCATAGGAGCTCCTCCTCACTGGAGGACATTTCTGCAATGAAATACACAAAGATATATTGTCTTGTACTTATTTTGTAAACTCAAATACACGTTGATCTCCCACCAGGTGTGGTTCTCTGCCCAGCGACTGAAGCACGGCGTGAGCTGGACCCCAGAGGAAGTGGAGGAGGCCAGGAGGAAACAGTTTAATGGCACGGTGCACACGGTGCCACAGACCATCACCGTCATACCTGCTCATCAACTCTCAGCTGCTGCCAACGGCCTGCAGTCCATTCTTCAGACCTGCCAGATAGTGGGCCAGTCCGGCCTGGTGTTCACACAGGTGGGTGGTCGGAGCAAACGGGACCGACTTGCGTCAGCTGGACTTGGTCTGATTGGATTTCGGTTTAGTCCATCTTATCTGACACAAGTCGGTTAAAAATCCTCGAGGTCTGAGACGATTCGATGGATTTGACCGACACGATGGTGTGACGGTGCTTTTCTTCAGTGCTGCGTGTAATTATATTTAACAGATCCGTGTCTGTGTTTGCTTTGAAGGATCTTGCCGCAGGACCGGCTCATTGAAATGCTAGTTCGGTAACAATTGATCGGGTATTCAGCCTCAGGTCATTGGCTGACAGTTACTGCTCCTATGGAGAGAAGCTATAACAACAGTTTTGCTAACCAAGCTAATACTGGGTCTGATTATCCTCTAACACCCAGTGCATGTTATTTTATTTATCTATAGAATTTGTTAATACTATCTCCTACGCACTCTAAATACTCCTCAGACTGAAGATACGTCTTATAGTGTGAACTGAGTTCTTGCACTTAGTAAAGGTTGATTGAACTGTTGCGTTTGACATAACTGAAAACTAGTTTTCATATGATCACGTGTTAAATACCAGCGGTAGTTGCTTCAAAAACCAAACGGTAGGTTCTCAGTCAACCAGGTCGAGGTAAATCGCGAAGAATCAACTGGACTTAAGTTTGGTTGAAGACGTTTCGCCTCTCATTCAAGAGGCTTCTTCAGTCCCCGAAACATCCCCACCAGAATAGAAGGAAAGGTCAAAGAGCAAAAACGCATCTGGAACGCTCTAAAGGCATATGTGGGTATCCAAACTGGGCATTTGTCAAGACCAGCAAATATATCAACAAAAACA
Source organism: Brachionichthys hirsutus (assembly GCF_040956055.1). Classification (NCBI taxonomy): domain Eukaryota; kingdom Metazoa; phylum Chordata; class Actinopteri; order Lophiiformes; family Brachionichthyidae; genus Brachionichthys; species Brachionichthys hirsutus. The sequence goes on from NC_090899.1 coordinate 11,973,154, forward strand.
GCCAGGAACAAACCCGCTGGCGTCCCCTACATCCGGGGTTTCTGAGAAAATTCAAGAGAATTTTCAGTAAACGTAAGATTTCCATGCACTTCAAACCTGGCAACGTCCCTGGGACAGATGCTGGTCCACCTGAGAGACGAAACACCCAGAGCGGCCGGTACATTGGGAGACCAAAGAAACACTCCATTATTATTATTATTGTATTGGTGGTTTTGGTCCTTTCTTTGTTTCCTGCTCCAACAGCAGTACAAGTATCTAAACTCTCTACCAGCCGTTTGGAACTGAGGAAGCCTCTTGGGCGAGAGGTGAAATGTCTTCAACCAAACTTGAGCGAGTCCAGTTGATTGTTTGTTTTTGCTCACCGTGATACACCCTTAGTTGTTATATGTCTCATCCTCTGTGTAGGTCAGTCCGGGGGGGAACCTTCCAGTGACCACCCCCATCACACTGACAGTGGCAGGACTACCCAGCCAGTCCCAGAGCTCCAGCAGAGTTTCCTGCCAGCCCACCCCATCCAACAGTGAGCTAAAACGGGCAACCACAGTCCAGCCTCCCTCTCTTTCTCCACAGGTAGAGTTAGCAGTCCAGCATGTGTTTCATCATAAGGTGTGATCTTGATGTTTTGATTCATGGATCGATTTATTTTCCAGATCTGTCACTAAAAAAAGTATTGCATGTACTATTAATTATACGTATAATTATTTTCTTATTTCCTTTCAGAAATACAATAAGTAAATATTGTAGATACCATAATAAATCCATGGTCACAAGTTTGCGTTCTACAATCAGTGGTACATTTAGTTGTGAATTACTCATTGGTTTACATGGCAACAGTGTTTTAGGGGCCTGAAAGGGGAGACCTTTGAAAATGGGTAATGCAATGTAATGTTGTGAAGGCGACACGCCTTTATTGTTGCTGTGTAAAGTGATAAGAACAACATTGATACAGCCCCACTTCATGCTTGTTTCAATCTAATATCCTTTGATGCGTGACTTTCTCCTTTCTAAGGAAAACTCTGCTCTCAGCGCCGATACGTTCAGTTTGCGGCCTAAAAAGTCCAAAGAGCAGCTGGCCGAGCTGAAAGTCAGCTACTTGAAAAACCACTTTGTCACGGATGCAGAAATCCTCCGGCTCATGAAGCTCACCAACCTGACTAAAGGAGAGATCAAGAAGTGGTTCAGTGACACCAGGTACAACCAGCGCAACTCCAAAAACAGCCACATCATCGTTTTCCACGACGGAGGGCGCAGGGGAAGCTGCAGCAGTGCCAGCACCACCATTGTTATCGATTCAAGTGATGAGACGCCTGCGTCGCCCCTTCCTCCACGCACTCCTCCCGTGAAGGAGAAAGAGACGCGGCCCAAAACCTGGAATCCGTTCCCCGATTTCACCCTGCAGAAGTTCAAGGAAAAGACTCCGGAGCAGCTGGTGGTGCTGGAGGAAAGTTTTGAGACGGGCAGCACGCCATCAGATGAAGAGCTGAGCCGCCTGAGGACGGAGACGAAACTGACACGGAGGGAAATCGATGCCTGGTTCACCGAGAGACGAAAGATGCCGTCGATCAGCGCTTCCTCCCTGGGTTCTTCGGAGGGAGGAAAGATCGGGGGAGAGAGAGCAAAAGCAGGAGGAGGAACTGGAGCTGGCGCTTCTTCTCCATCTGCCTCCTCATCCCGTAGAGGGAGTCAAACTCCTCCCGGCAGCCGCAGCAAAGACATGAGAGACAAGAGTAAAAAGACTCCGGAGCAGCTCCATGTTCTGAAAAGTGCCTTTGTGCGTAGCCAGTGGCCCACGCCGGAGGAGTACGACCAGCTGGCGGAAGAGAGCGGCCTCCTCCGCTCCTACATCGTCAGCTGGTTTGGGGACTCTCGGTACTCGTGGAAGAACAGTAACCTGAAGTGGTTCTACCACTACCAAAGCGGCAGCGCGGAGGTGCCGAACGGCGGAGGAGGCCATAAAACGGGAAGCGGCAGGAAAAGGCGCGTCCGAAATCGCGGCTGGGGTCGGTCCCGAACCAGAAAGCAGCCGAGACGGTCTGCCTCCTTCAGCACCCACGTCAACATAGCGCCCCCACCAAAGAAGATCAAGAGCGGCAAAGAGTTCCTGAAGGAGTACTACCTGAAGCACGGCTTTCTGAGCGAGCAAGACCTGGACGAGCTCGTCACCAGGACCAACATGAGCTACGAGCAGGTGACCGGAGGATGGTTTTCTTATTGTTGTGAGATATCGTCCTGCTCATGTCAGCCATGGGTTTGCTTCTTAGGAGGGCTAAGGCTGGCCCAGCATGCCGGGGTAAACTCGAGATGCGTGATTCGCTCGGGTTCTTAGGAAATTAAATCCTCATTCAACTCTTTTGTCTGAAGCAGAATGGATAATATCTACCGTTCTAAAATGTCTCCACCTGAAATGCTTTAGAATTACAGTTGAAAGTGTATGTGCGGTCATCTATGATGGTTTTAACTGTTGAATTCAAACCAGTCTTCGCTATTCAAGACCCAGCAGCAGGTTTGAATTCCCAGAAATGAATTGACCTGCTCTCAACAGGCGGTTAAAGTTGGTCTGTCTCTGTCCCGAAGGTGAGGGAGTGGTTCGCCGAGGTCCAGCGGCGCATGGAGGTCGGGTCGGATCCCTTCCAGGATCCGGCAGAAGAAAGGACAGGCAGAGAAGGAGAGGAAGATGGAGCCGAGACGCTGGGCCACACGCCGGCCAACAAGGAACAGACCAGCACAGGGCTCGACGATGAAGATGAGGACGAAGGAGATCAGGAGGAGGATGGCGAAGACACGGATGACAGCGAGGTTTGGGAACCGTCTCGTAGCGTCAGGAAATCCTTGTCCGTTTCTGAAGACTGAAGACTGTGTGAAGCCCGGCGAAACGAAAACGAATGTTTGAAGAGAGGGAGAGAGAGAGGGAGAGAGGGAGAGAGAGAGAGAGAGACTGGCGTGATCGATGCGGGAAGGTCGTAAACTGAAGCAAGTCATCTCTCCGCCGCTGACACGCATGCGTACGCGTTCTCAAACTATTGCTTGAATCATGTCGACATGAAAATAATAGACGGTTTGTTTGCATACGGTCGATCTCAAAACTCTTATTTAATGTAGGGACGTTCTAGAAAGATCATGGCAAAAAAAAAAAAATGTTTTTAAGAAAACCTGTGAATCTTGAGTGGCGCTCCAAACTCTTAGCTTTAAAGATACCATTTTTCCAATATTTGGTCGTTGGGAAATACCATCAAAATTCAATCTGAGCAGAAGATGAAGTGTCCAAACGCACCCGTTCGTCCTTGTTCCTTCAGAAAACCGCAGCGCCGGCGGCAGTTTTTGGCTGTCCAGCGTGCCCCTGGTTAAAAACCTGCACTCGGGGAGGGAAACGATGTTTACACCTTTCTGCTTCGTTCTCCCGAGGAGGCGTGCCGTTATCGGCACTGGCCTGATTTCAAATGTCTGTGTTCAGTCTTAGGAATGTTCGTCCCGCACTAACGGCACAGACAGCAGGAAGAAGAAAAAGACTTGCTCTGTCCGTGTTTCCAAAGGTGCTAATGAACGAGCGACGGCTACACGGCGATCCTCGGCGATCTGCCCGGTGACTCGAGCCCACTGTCTGCGTGCGGAGCGCATTCGCGCAGCTTCCTTTCTGGCACGCGTTAAATCAGCAGATTGATTGATCTGACCGGATTGGAAGGTCGCTTGAAGGTCAAGCCTTTCATCACGTGTGATGGATACCACGATGCTGTTGACTAACACAGGATGTCTATTCAAGTCTTCCCTTTATAGTGGCGTGTTGTTTCATGAGTATTATTAGCGTAGGTTAGCATAGCTACACCAACAAGTGTGATGGAGAAGTGCCACGCTTTGTTTTTAAGATGCACGTCTATTAACGTTTGAAGCTCGATTTTTTTTTTTTTACCTTTTTGATAGCGCACGTCCCGCGAGGTGTTTTTTAACAACCGATTCGGTTGCAGTGCGAGGCTGTTGTTCCAAAGATGAGCGTGTTCACGGAACAGCGTCCACTGTGAGGCAGACATCGGAGTCCACTTACCGGTCAAAAATAGAATTATTTTCGCTGCAGCATTTGGTTTAGAATTTATTCATGTTATGTTTCTGAGGGGTTGTTGATGGATGAAGAGATTTTTTTTTTTTTACGTTGAAGATGCTGCACCGAGTAAATCTTAAGCAACCAGCCGGTTACATTTTAGAGTCGACACACAAGTTATCGCCTTAGCGAGAACACAATCCCCTCCAAAAATCAGCGACACGCAGATAACCTTTGACCTTTGAATCCCTTTGGTTATTCAGCAGTACTAAAAGACTGTTTAGCAGCATTTCAAATCAGAATCTGACTGCAAGGCAGCACTGAAGAGAAAAAGAGAAGCACCAAACGTTTTATTTTATTTTTAAAATGCACTTTGTCCACTTGATTACATTGTGGACTGAATCCTGATTAGGCACCTTATCTCTTACACCATAAAATGGCTCTGAGAGACTAAACCTTTTTTTATTTGTATGAATATAAACTCGTGTTTTGCCTTTTCTGTCTTTCCCGTGTCATTGAGAATCAATTCATCCTTGTTGTTTCATAGCTGAATGTTTTTGAGGCTCACACAGTGGAACAATCGCCCGTTGCTTTCCTTTTGCTAAATTGCACAATTTGAGCCCCTTTCTTTACTTGTTTTGAAAACGCACATGTTTTGTATTTGTTGGTATTGTTTGTATTGTTGCTTTAAACGCCCACGTCCTCCCTTCTCCAACCCTCGATCGCCCTCCTCCAGTCACTCTTGTAACACTAACGCTTGGATTCTTGACGTGCGCTTCCTGCGACACGTTTCTGTAACTGTCGGCTTTATTACATTGGTTCTGTCTCATTGAATTGTCTACAACACAGACAGACGGCACTGTAACAACAACAACAACAACAACAACAACAACAAACCCCGCTAATTCAAGCAGACATTGTTGGAAATTCGCTTTCTCTCTTGGAAGGAATTGACGTGATGCCTGAAGGAATAGCACAGCCTTCCCGCTACGGCGGGAAGTCGACCAAATATGGCTCCTGTTTCCGGTTCCCTCACACATTTACGCTGCAACTCGACAGGTCAATAGAATGAAAGCTACAGTTCTTCACACACACACACACACACACACACACACACAGAGGAGAAACTCAGCGAAGCTTTTGCAGATAAACCTATGTGCCTACACGGCTCGTTCGCTTGTTCGATTCCATCGAATATCCGCAGAAGACGACGTTAAGAGTTTTCAGTACTTGGTAAATCACGAACTGCTAGAGGAGGCTTGATGCGGGAGCGAGCTCTGCTTTCTGCTGATGCTTAAGACACTCTTTACGTTGACATTAAGACTTTCGTTGCAGCGGATAACTTTGTGTTTTGAGATGTATTGTACTTCACCAGGCACTTTGTCACACTGACATGTCCTTTTATTTAAATACACGAGTATCTCCGATACAGCTGTAGCCTGCTCGCCGTAAACTAGATAAGATAGCTGGCGAAACCGGCTCAGTGAGCAGTGGGTGGCGAGTCGGAACACTTTTGTTGTAATGCGTGTGACGAGTGCCAGGCAATGAAAGAAAGAAAAAAAAAACACATTTTAAATGTTACATTATACATTTTGTCTTATAGTGCATGCAATAACCAAGACTAACTGCTCATTTGTACATACAATATTTTGGGTTGATATACTTGGCACAGTAGAAGCCTGATCAGGGGATTAATTATTCGTATCACTTTACTGATACGAGTTACTTTTCATCTCCAACGATGGGGAAACGTCTTTTTTCTTTTTTTTTTTGTTAGGTTGGCCGTGAATATCTCTCCCCACGCGTCCGTACCTCTGATCAACCCCCCCGCTGTGTGTTGTGGTTATTATGCTGGGCCTAAGTTGTGCTCTTTTAACCATTAGAATCCTGCGGATCCACATGATAATTCTGAGACCAGCTGCCAGCGGGCGTTTTGTCTCGGTTTAGTCCACAGATTAGGCTTCTACCTATTCCCGTGTATCCAGGCCTCGGCCTTTGACGGTGTGATCTTTCTCTACTATTGCTAGTCTGTTTTGAATGGTTTAACATGTTTCTATCTGTGAGCTCTTTCCAGACACCAGTGGATTGTTTAACAACAGACTCAGAGTATTTACTAGAGAGTAGTGTTTTTTATTTTTACATAGAATCCGTTTTAGAGTTCAGCCAGTGTTGCCCAAGTAGCTTTTTGGTACTTGAGTTGGCTAAAATATGGAATCGGAACTCAATATGATAGACGTGCACTTCAGTGAAAGAATTGCTAACACTAATGTCCGAGTAACAAATTTGAGCCTTTACAGCTACGGTAATTAGTTTTATAAACGTACAACCCGTTACATAAAGTTGAGATGCTGTTTAAGCAATGATGTACAAATCCTACACTTATCCAAAATTAAACGCAATTGAATATTGTGCAAGACAAGATACTGATCTTTATTCTTTTATATTTGTATTTATATTCATCAGTACACGCTCACTCTGAATCTGATGGCCTGCAGCACATTCATCAAAGGCTTGCACAGATTCATCTTTATCGGTTTGTCATCGGCGTTCCTTTTAACTGCATTGAGAAAGTGTTTGGAACTTTATATCCTTTCTATTCATTCCTTTCTTTTAGATACATTTGTGAGTTTAATGTAGCACATTATTTGCCCAAATGAACATCCCATCGATTTAAGATGGAAGTACGGTCATCATTAAAGAATGCAGCTCAGTAAAAACACACAAATAATGTCTTCTGTGGTTTAAGAGAGACGTTCTCTGAGTATTGGAGAAGTAACCATGAACATGTCATCTTGATTTTATGTACCGGTAGCTATACAGTATTTTTTAAAACTTGGAAAGTGAGCCTTGCTTTGTGGGAATGAACGCAAATCTGTTGAACTGTACAATCATGTGTTTTTCGGATCTGGAACCGTACTGGAAATAATCGCAGCCTCTGCTGCAGAGATCCAAACTCGAGACGACTTTTCCTTTTCTTGTAGTCGAATAAATGAATATCTATGCCTTTCTACTTTGACTCTGTGTCCTGTACTAGAGAAGGTCTCCCGGGGTGCTCGGTGCCATGTCTGCTTCATGTCTTGAGTTGTGATTTTATATTCAGCAGTCCTGTATTCCAGTTAAACTTGTGCAGTAGAGCTAAAAGCTAACATTGTGATCGGAGTAGTTTACCTGCTGTCCTAGTGTGCATATAATGTCACGTGTTTATCCTTCACTCTTCTCCTGCTATAGTCCTCACTTGTGTGGTGTATTCAAACAGGTTGAATGTTTCTCACAGCAATGAGAGGTTTGAGTGTTTCAGCGTTTTTTGGGGGGAAAAGACTTTTAGAGAATTATATTTTATTGTACGTACGGAAACGTTTTCTTTAATTCCATTTCCTTCGTTTTTTAATATGATTTGTATTTGTTTACTGTTTGAACACCAAGTTATCGTTTCTAAAGAGTGCTGATTATGCGTTTTTTTCTCTCATTTGCCTCGCTGCTTATTTCCAGACCTGTATTATTGGATGTCGACGGTGATTTCTCGAGTCCGGATTAAGTTACAGTTGGTTCCATAGACACAGAGAGCGTGGGATAACGCAGCGATCCAGCTACATAGTCTAATGAACAAGAAGAAAATCTGGCATTCGGTCACTTGGAGCTCTTTTCACAATAAGAAATCATTTCTGTAAAAGTCCACCACAAACTGGTACGCCTCACAACCGAGACTTTAGACATCGTGGAAATGACTTGAAGGACTTTTTGCAGGTGATTAGGCCTCCGTCTTCATCTCTCATAAACTAAGCTTCCCATCAGAACCCAACGCTCTGTGTCTGTGGACCTGACATCCGCCAAGTTGTTTCTACACTGACTACACATCTGTAATGTGCTAAATTAAGAATGTCCTAGCCTTTGATTGGTCACGGTGTGTGTGTGTGTGTGTGTGTGTGTGTGTGTGTTGGTGTTTGCCTCTGCAGGTTAGTTTAGAACGCTATATATGTGGCCCCTGCGATGTCCAGCTTGTAGCTGCCAGCTGTGAGGCAGATGATTTGTGCAATGGTTTAATTTAAAATCCCTGTTGTTATTGAGGCTCTGGCTTGATTTCTAGCTTTATTTAGAAATGATTTATATTTTATACTTGTTTGAGGACAAAACCCAATAAATTTTGATCAAAAGATGTACGCTTGTATTTTTGCGTGTTCAGCTTTGACTGACTCTGATGTGACGTAATCATCTTAGGCTCCTTATTAGTTAATTGAGGAAGTTCCACACACTTCAAGACACGGATTAAACTTTTGGACCATTAACTGTTTCCCTTGGCCACCAGTGATGCAGTGTCTGTTGTGGAGACTACAGAGGTTTTAATATTCATTTTAACATAGACCAATCAATTTATTTCAGCAAGCCGAATCATCCAGAACATGGAAATTTGCACACAAGGTTTTGTGTTAAAGAATAAAGATATTTATCTGTTTTGTAACGGTTCATTTACCGAACCCTAGGAAGTGCTTTTTTTTAGGGGCAAGGACGCAAACCAACTCTGAATGCCTTTTATGACTCAAATACACTTTTCATGTTTTTATAAATGGCTTTCTATGTCTGAGTCCACACTTCAAATAATTTTTAAAAGTCATGGATGCCATGTCCTCCGGCCTGAAGAGGAGAAGACCCACCCAGACTGCTGGTGCCAGCTGTGATAGTAGTAGGGGGTCAAGTTGGTGCCCATGGCATGGAAGACTGGGTGGTGAAGTTACTCTACAAAATGTCTTCATGATCTTTCACAAAGAGCAGCATTCAAAATGCGATTAGCATGCATGGCTGTTGCATTTTCATATTGTATTTCAAGTTGTCTCTGGTTATTCTTCATTTGTGATTAATGGTAGTGCAACATTATTATTATTATCCATGCTCCTCCGTCCATTCTGATCTGTAGTCGTCTCGTCTGCAGCCACTTTATGCACCTTGCAGGCAGCGGGTCTACTGGAGCCTGTCCCAGCTGACTAAGAGTGAGAGGCGGGGTACACCCCGGATGAGACGCCAGCTCATCTAATATTATTACATACTAAAATTATTAGGGAATCTCATATTTGGAATTGCTGACAGTCGTTATATTTGTATTTGTGAACTAAATTGTTTAAGTGTTTTATTTGCACGGCTGTTGCGATCTAAAACTGGTTTATTCACATTATTTGCATGTATTTTTGAACACATTTGCTGATATTTTCTCTCATAGCAGAGGAAATAAAAAACTTCTACTCATGCATGGGTCAACCCTTTTCCTTTCTTGAGAGAAAATATAATGCAGACTTTCCTTTCACAATGTTTGTTCATGTTTAGTCTCAATAAAAGTGGAGGCATTTCAACTATTTAGTCAGTTACTATTTATTTACTTGCGTTGTCGTGACACGCCTTTGATCTCATCACTTCCGGGACCGTAGACGTACCCAGAGGTGGGAGTTCAAATCATACTATGGCGAAAGCAGGGTCCAGCCCCACGCCGCCTCTGATTGGTTAACATTTATTTTGTTTGGATTTCTGATTGGTTTAAATTAGGGCCATATTAGGATTAGCCAATCGGAGTGCAGAGCGGGTCAGCTTCGCCGTAGTAGAGTTGTCAATTCGCTCCCAGCAGGATGTAAACAGTTTGCGAGGCGTGCGGAGGGAAATTATCGAACATATTTATTGATTAGAGTTATCTCTCGGCGTCAGATGGAGCTACTCGGAAGCACGTTTGATGACTCCATCTTTTCAGAGGGGAGGGATCGAGTCTCCGCGGCGCTGCCGTCCTACGAGGCCAAGCTGTGCGAACCAGAGGTTGGGCTGCGAAATGCCGCTTTCAGCGCTAAATGCCGAGATCGATGGATGAAGTGATCGTATCCTGATTGTTTTATCACGGGGAATATTCCACGGATTAAAAAAAAAGACGCCGCTAGTTAATTAGATCAGATTCTTAATATTTACCTGGCTAGCTCAGCAGCTAACTAGCTTCCTCAAGTTGATTTCATTAATATTTCGCCAAGAAAGTAAAACTCGAAACAAGAATCACACATGAAATCTAACATGCAAAGGAAACACGTGTCACGATTAGATTAAATGTCGTGTGTCTCTGCAGTGGTTTTGTGGGGGTGTTGCTCTTGACACCGACGACTCTTTGGAGAAGCAGAAAGTCTACAAGTTCAGAGGCGACCTGGCTGTGAGACAGAAGAAGCATCAGGTAACACTCACCTGGCTCATCTAGGAAAACAAGGTTGAAGGAAGAAGCAACATGGATGGAGACATCACACTAAAACGTCCATGAACATGTTCGCTGTTAAATGAAGCCTGCAGGGTCTGGACAATAAACGTTCTGTTAGCGTCCTGTGTAATTGTATACCTAGTAAAATATTTAAAATCTAGAAAAGCACTCAGAGAGCGCAGACCTCCGCCAAGCAGCTCATTCCCCTCACAATTAGATCTACACCGTCCACATGGGGATCTGGATCAGCACCGAAAGCTTCTAAATTGTTCTTGGTATCTTTAAACACCAAACATGAAAAGTAAAAGTGAATCAGAGTTGATGTGTGTTTTTAACAGATTTATATAAGTAAATGGGGAAAATCTGGATGTTTGTCTCCAAACATGTATCTGGATCACTCTCAAAATTTAATGCGATCAAAATTAGACCAAGGCCCATCTTCAGATTTTGTTCATCAACATCCATCCAGCGTTTTATAATCCCGCTATACTGCGTCTCGTCCGGGCCGTACTCAACCTCTCGCCTGAAGTCAGATGGGATTAAATGAAACTCACTAAGCATTTAGATACTATTATCCAGTACGAGGCGTGTCGTGTTCAAAGGTCTGGTTGTGTTTCTGTTCTTGTGGCGTGATGGTAAAGGAAGCCTTGGATGCATACAGCAGATGCCTGGAGTGGATTGCTGATGGCAATCTGGCCATCAGAAGAGACGTACTGGAGGGAATGGTCCGGTGCTGCACCAATCTGGGACAGCGGCGCCGGGCGCTGGAATTGGCTGATTTACTGGTAATCGTTCACGTTACAGTACGAAATAAACACAAAGTATCTGTTTAAAACATTTATCCCTGTTAAAGGACGGTTTATTTTTCTCTTTGCACTCTTCGGTTCTTTGACGGCTCAGATGGAATCATCAGGAAAGGTTTTAGTTGGTCTCAAAGTTACACGTGTATTGATTAATGATCGCATGTACGGCCGGAAAACAGATCTGGACTCGTCTGTCGGTTCTCAGCCGTCCAGATGTTTATACTCCTGTTGGAGCAGGAACCACAGAGGCGATCAGACTCCCCAGGAGTATTAGCATTGTCTTTATGGATCCATTAGGTGGTGGGTCGTTGTCCCCCCCCCCCCCCCCCCCCACCCCTCAGGTGAGCTGTCATGTTGAGCTGTCGTGTACTTTGGGGACAGAGGTCAGTACTGCATTGTGGTTCTGGACTTCTTCTCTGCAGATTGAGAAGAAGTCATTGTACGCCAGGTATTTAACCAGATTTATTCCCCTTGCATCACTTTCCCCTCCGGCACAAGACAGGAAGACAACACACAATGTCAAAGGATCAGTCTCGCAGTTTTCATTTAGAAACTTGTGAAACTCTTATACGATCTTTCTCCAGAGCAAAGAAACCTCCAACTCCTCTCACCTGATCAGCCTCCTGCTGCTCAAGGTCAGAGAACTGGAACACACAAACACATGTTCCCCTTTTGTTGGTTCCCAATCATTCATAATGACATTATTGAATCTAAAATGACCACGAAGGTCAGTATCTACCAGCGTTTTGGAAGCGTAGGATCCGAGGTGTCGTCCCTGCAGCAGCTGTGCAGCCTGTTACCCTTCAACCCCTGGAACTGGTTCAACCTGGGGCAAACGTGTCTGCAGCTGCTGGAGAGCAGCAGAACCTCAGGTGGGACGGACTTCTTGTGTTTCTGTGTTGTGTGAAGCAAACCGTTTTAGCACAAACACAAAACAGAATGTTAAATGTTGTGCGATGCGCTGCATTTATGATCAGTAGGATCCTGTTCCCTATGGAGGTGCGAGTCGGCAGAGGAGCAACAGGAGGAGGCCGCGGGACTCGATGAGGACAGAGTCTGGCTGAAAGCTTGCAGCTGTTTCATCAGGACGAGGTAACGCCGCGGATTTTGATCTGTCTCTGTATAAAGATAAAGCTCAAACTAACATGGTAATGCTGAACGTCTCCATCAGACTCCTGCTGAGAATCCTCCGGCAGCAGCAGTCCTCCTTCGTGCTGCGGCGCAGTGAAAACGCCCTCCAGAAGACGGACGAGACGATGCGGCGGCTGAAGCCCAAAGGCACGACCCTGCAGGCTCTGACTGAGGTGACGACGTGCTCCTGGTGTTATGAATGCGTAAAACGGTGTAGTTCGAGTCCATTGCATTAGCTCGAGGGCACCCTCTGCTGAAGGCAGTAGCTAGATGCAGCTGCTCATCGTGAGACGTTTCCTGTCTCTACAACCGGGAAAGAAAGATCTTCCACTTCCTCCTCAACAGTCCTGAAGCTGAAAACAGGAACAAAATGCGCTTCCCAGGTTTGGGGCGGAGTTTAAATCACTTAATTTCTTTCCTCTCGACTTTCCAGGTGATGTCGGAGGACCTGACCGCAGACAAGATGAGGGAGGACTACCAGGATGGCGAGAGCGTTGCCAGTCTGTGTGTGCAGAACTTCAAGGAGCGCTGGTGGGATAAGATCTTGCTGACTGGAGTGTTGGAGACCGACGGTCCCTCAATACCAGTTGCAGAAGGACAGTCCTCATGCGCCGGTGAGATCGGTCTACAGAGAAGTTAAAAGGGGCTGAAGAAAGTCTGGAAACTACTGAAGGCTAAAGTCGACTCCTGCACCGGGAGCGGTTTGAAATGCAAGTCAGATAAATACTGACCTGTGGTGACAAAACGTATATTTTTTAACAAAGATAGGTCAATCTTTTAGACGTACTGCAGGATGTTACTGTAAAAGTGCATGCGAGGCCTTAGGCCTTAAAATATTCAGATCTATTTATAATGGTGTATTTGTGTGTTTTTTTAAAGGAAGTCAAACATGTAAAGACAAATTCTAGTCTCGTCTAGTGTTGCTGTTCTTGTTCCAGTGCCTTGCTATTGTACAAGGAGCTTATCACTCAGCCTGTCAGTCAGTGCATCTGATATAAAGTCAAATTATCTCTTTAAAAATAAAAACATAGTGCTTACGATGCCTCCGACAGGAGCCTCTGTTTATTTATACCTCAGAACAGCCTGAAGTGTTTCTCACTAACAGAATAGACTGTTTGGTCTTAACGGTTCGGTTTCACTTTATTTGGAATGTAAACTGAAATGAACTATTTAATGAACTCGTTGTGAAAAGATGCCACTCAAGCCTACTTCACCTTGTTTTATTTTTTACGGTTTTACTTTTTCTGTTACCTTGTCTTTGGTTGGACTCCACCCGACATCCAAATAAACTGGATTTGCTAATCAATGATGCGGCATTTAATCTATGATGCCTGTTTAGAGGAAGTACTACCTGTACCTTTAAAATACACACGTTCAAGGTAGATTTGAGGATGAACCCAAAAGATTTCAAACTGGTTTGGAAGTGAAATGGCTGCTAAAAATCACTGGGATACACACAAAGAGGAACAATGAAAACACAACCAGGATTAAAAAAAAACCCATTTTATCCAAAACTGGTTTTAAATAAAACAAACTGTAAAAGATTAATTTCAATTTTAAATGAACAATTTCAAAATAACCAGGAAACTAAACCACCATGGAGCGGTTATCAGACAACCCACCGGATCACAAGCCTCTTTAGGTATTTAAAGGGAACCAATCAGAAGCCTGCTATGCCTCTCAGTCTGACTCATTGCTTCAGACAAAATGCTTTTGACACAGGAGACGCGACATGAGGCGTCCTCACTGGGGGACGGAGGACGGGGTGCAGATGGACTGTGAGGAGGCAGAGTTGCTGTCTCGGGCTCGAGCTGCCAGCTTCTGCCTCAGCTCCCTGACTTCCTTCAGCAGCTCTCTCTCGCCGCTGTCCAGCTGAGCCCGGCCTCGATCCAGGGAGACTAAGACAGGCGGACAAACAGGCGGACAAACAGGCCACCAGTGCAGAAGTTTAATACACATTTATACTTACTTTATAAAGTGTAAAGACACCGCTGATTACACATCATCTCCAGACAAATTGATCATCATCCTGATTTAGCAATCAATCACGTCTTTCTGGGGCGACACCAGGACAGGAAGCAGGTGGGGCACAACACTGATTGCGTTAAAAGCCCAGATCTTTGCATTTGTTCCATCAGCAGCAGCCACAAACACCGTGTCTCCCGCTTTGCGGCGTAGATTCTAGAGAACCATCGACTCACAGTTGGTGGAGATGCTCTCTGATGGCGAGCTGCTGTTCAGGCACACCATGTTGGCTCCAGTGTGCTTTGGGGGGGTGGATCTGACTGCTGGACCTGCAGCGGCGGGGGCTCTTGGTCTAGGAGGAAGCCCTCGGGTCCTACCAGGCGACCTTAGCCTCATCTGTCTGTGCCCATCTGCCAAAAGCCAAACAACACGAAGATAAAGCCACGACTAGATAATGGACAGTTCACACACAGGTCAGAGACTAACCCATGTGTGTGTGTAGTACTACTAGTAGTAGTAGTAGTACTAGTACCTGTGTCTGCTAAGGTCTGCTGCTCCTCTCGCTGAGCTTCGGTTCTCATCAATTCTTCCAACTGAAAAACAGTAAATGTTAATATTTCACTCACTGAGGCCGTTGTTACAAAGTCTCTAAGAACCACCTTAGAAAGTAGCCTTTAGAGTTCTTATGTGATATTCAGTGTACAAATACATGCCAATGTATCATGTAGATGGATGCACCGACAAACATTCTTCTTTTCGCACCTTCCTTCCTGACACGTCTCTGATGGAGTCAGCCAGCCTCTCCTCCTCCACCAGGGTGTTTCTGTAAAGCTCTGCCAGCGTCTCCTTCCTCCTCTGCTGCTCCTCATCCACCTGCTCCAGGCGATCCGCCACCTCTCTCTGCCAGTCTGACTCCAAGCCCAGCTGGCACGCCTCCCCCAGGGACTCGTCCAACGCCTGTGTGTGGAGAGAAAGTTAACAGATACAAGGGGAGAAGATCACAGGCGCCGCTGCCAAATCAGCGTCTGGATGAACGTGTGGCTGGATGAAAGCATCAAGGCGCTACGCTGACACACGCCGCTTCTCTGCCACTCTGCCTGCTGGGATGTGTTTCCAACCTGCATGCTTGTCTTGGTGCTCTGCAGTAACTTGGTGTAGTCCTCTTCCTCCCTCTCTGCTTTCCTCATCCTCATATCCACTTCATCTTTAATCTCCCGTTCCATGCGTTCCTGCTCCTTCGACATGTGCTGGGGGAAATGGGCACAATAAACACTTGGTGTTTGACCTCAGGACACCTTAAGCAGAACCCAGTCATTGATTACGATTACACTTCTGTCTATAAAGGATGTTACAACATTGTCATGTCTTGAATTCAACAACACCACGTCTGGTATAAAACACGTGGTAACATTTTATGCTTCCAGAAAAAAAAAAAAAAAGTATTTCCACAGCAAAATGTCAGATTCAGGACGGGAATAAAGGTAGTCACAGGGACAAAGGGATAAACAAATAAAAAAGGCCAGGACACCGGTTGAGAGGAAAGAAGGGGAAATGAAACACATTCGTCACCTGCAGCCAATTGCCAATCCGGTAACAAACGTGCTCAAGTTATTACGTTTCCCTGCTTTTCGTGGAAAATAAGTTGCAAAAGAACACAAGAAAACATTCTATTACATCAATAAAAATAAGGTACTAAAATTCCCTCCCTTAAAATTTTTTCAACTAATTTAGACAATTTACAGAATTGATCAATTAGAATTAAAATGGGTGGAAATCGACTGAACAACGGTAAATGTCCCTCCGTGCACCTGCTCAAGACGTTTCCTCCGGGCCTCCAGCTCCATCCGTCTGACTTCTACATCCTGGACAGCTGCTGCCGTTTCTCTATCCCTGAGATCCATCTGCAGAAAAACAAAACGGTTAGTGTTCAAACATGGACAGTCAAAGTCCACCGACAGAAACAAGATGAGAAAATGTGAAAGCAGAGCTTCATGTTACGGCACAGGACCTCTGCTTCACGACAAAACAGCCACATGTTGTTGTGTCTCGGAAACACGTGCAGATTACATCTAAACACCTTAAAACATATCGTCATGATAAGATGTGCGAAATAAGCCTCACTGGACGATGCGGGCTGCTCCGTTTACCTTCCTGCTGATCTCTTGCTCCAGCTCTTGGATCTGCGTGGCTTTGAGGTCCTGCTGGTGTTTCAGGAAACGTCTTCTCGCCGCGTCCAGCAGCTGCAACTCCTTCCCCTTCAGCTCTCGTCTCATGGCCGCCAACCTGCAGTGAACAGAGCAGTGTCAGCGACCTGCACCATCCCATCATTCTGGTACTCAATCATAGCTCTGCTGTGGTGTGTGTGTGTAATATGATCCGATTACTTTGCCCTCTGCTGAGTTAGTTTTTCCTCTTCCTGTGCCAGGATGTTTCTGCGCCGTTCCTCCGCCTTCTGCAGCAACTCCTACACGCAAATGATTCAAGATCTTCCATTCAGACTTATTTTTATATGCATTTTAACTGCATATTAAATGTATTGACCTAAATTATATCTACCTGTTGTGCATAATATGCTTCCTCTTCAGCTTGGCGACGCACAAAATCTGCATGCAGGGCCGTCGCCTCCTGTCTGAGGAGACAAATCCACACATTTCAGCCGTTTCTTTTTTTTTTACTTTCAAAAGTGTTGCCTTGATTAAATTATGCAATGTAATATTAATTTCTATTATTTTATCCTCTCCATCAACACACTGCCTGCTATGTCACCTCTCACGGAGATACTCCTCCTCCTGCAGTCGGATCTTCTCCCTCTCCTGGCTCCGGTATTCCACTATGAATTCTGGGTAATGGTTAAACACAGGGTACTGGCCTCTGGTCAGAGGTGTGAAATCAGAGAGTATATTCCTAGGATGGATGTCAGCCGGTGTGCTTCCCATGAGCCGATAGGCCTCCTTAATCATGGCTCCCACATCCAGGTTGTTACGATGGTGGAAGAAATACTGGGAAGAAACAAAATCAGGAGACGAGAGAGAACGTCAAGAGAGACAGAAAAGTTTACCGACAGCAGAGAGGAGAAAGTAGTCACCTCAAAATCTTGTCTCTGGGAGCAGAGCAGCAGCGGTTCTCGGCAGCAGATGATGTAAGACACACAGGCCATCAGCAGGAATGAAGGGTGGTTGGAGAAGATGGAGTCAAAGAGTCTGAGCCACTCATCACGAGTCAAAACCTCGGAGAACAAGGTCTCCAGCAGGGGCCACACGTACAGCTGTGGCAGATGTAGAGGCGCTCCGTAACACGTACAACAGCACAATCTGATCATGTGGCTGTGAATCCGTCAGCCCGGAGTTCTGATCACTTCCTGCAGCTTCCTGTTCCAGAGCGGCTGCTTACCTGTGAGGTGATGCCGCAGTCCACCAGGTGCTGCAGCAGCTCCCCGTCATGATGAGCCAGAACGTTCTCCACCATGCTCAGGACGTTCAACGGAGGATTTGGGAAGTACTCGAACCAATGCTGACACCAGTTCACTGCACAGACAAACAACAGATTTGATGCATCTCAGGGAAAGACGAGGAGTTCAAACATGCCAACGCCACACGCCTGAGGCCGCAGGCACCGAGAAGGAATGTTATTTGGGTTTTACGGTCACAGACTGTTACGGTTAGACACGCAGGACTCAAAGAAGTCGCCGTAGAACACAGTAAAGCTTCCGATCGCGTATAGTTGAACTAAATGATGCCGATGAGCTGCTGTGTATTTGTATTCATATGAACAGCCTTTAATTACCTATAATAGTAGCCACCACCTCAAAGCAGAGCATCGGGTTGTTCTGGAAGAGCTTGACGAAAGGGAAGGCGACCAGGGGAAGGTACTCCACCTCTCCAAAGAGGGACGCCCAGTGAGCCAAGGCAGACAGAACCCTGCAGAGCAGGAGGGGGAGGAATGAGCCGCTAAAATAGATTTAAGAAACATTGTGTGCATTCAAGTTGCAGCATTTGAAGGAGAGGGTACCGCTGCAGTCCCCTCTGCAGCTTGTGGCTCTTGATGGGGTACGTCTCATGCAGAGCGACGCAGGCTGAATGCAGGCCTTTGTCAGTCAGGCTGCTGTAGGCCGCATGGTTCTCTGGCAGACACAGCAAAGATCGCCACACAAACATCCTGCAACACACACAACGTAGCTTCTGTAAAATACACGAGAGTCAAAAGGTCATCGGCATGGCGACCTCCAGGCAGTCATTTTCACCTGTATTTAGCAGGATATTCTCCAAACGCCTTGAGCAGGTGCACCAGTCTCTTCTTATTCAGACCTGCAGGGAGTTCATTCTATCGACAGAGAGGAAGCTATAAGACTGATATATTATGGGCTGTATTCAGGAGGGGGGGGGGGGTAATGCGTTGTTCCCACCTCTTTATCCTCAGCAGGGTGTCGAAGCATCTTCACCTGAGTCCTTCTACCTGGGCTCTTAGCTGGCTCCTGAATGACCTCTGACCTGACTTTGCCCATTAGTTTAGATTCCTGATCAGAGACTACAGCCACCTGGCAGGGAGGAGGCTGCAGGACGCACAGAAATGAAATGAACGTCTCTGAAACTCGGTCTGCTAGTTCACCACCGTGCTGCCGTCACCTTGTTTAGTTCCTGAGTGAGGCTCTGAACTCTGTAGATATTGATGCTGCCGTTGTCCATGATGGCTGCAACGTGTCGGCCATCAGGGCTGACTGCCGCTGCGGTGATGGCATCGTCATGGGAACCAATGCTACAGAGCAGCTTGCAGGTGTGGATGTTGATGAAGCGCATCACACCCTCTTGGCTGAGAACACCTAATGTCTTCAGAGGCAAACGTCAAACAATATCACTGTGGAGAGATACCAACATGATAAATATAGACTGAGACACGGAGGAACCGTCCCGTCGTCCACGTACCTGACTGACCCCTCCATCAAAGCTGTCCGGAAGGAACTCCAGCTGCCGAACACTTCGGACCTGTGTTGGCATCTGGATCGCTCTGACCAGCTGCTGGCTCTCCAGACACCACAAGTGCAGCAAGTTGGAGCGTCCACCGGCAACAAAACTCTTACCGTCACTGCCATCACAGGTCAGCTACATCAGTGTTTGAGGTCACCTTCTAATTCCCATTTACGCTCACTGTCATTGAGCTTATCGTGTGCTACGACGAGCTTAAATAGGCTGGTAAAAGTAGTCGGAAAGTATTACACCAACAGGCTTCACAGACGATCACTAGCGGCCGTGACGCGAGAGACTCACCGCGTGACAGCAAAAGCCCTGTATGAGATTTTGGGTCCGCAGTCTGAGACCGACAGCTGATATTTGCAGGAGAGTGTGTCGCTCTCCCAAGCGAAGATGGAGTCATCACTGAAGCAGCTGAGGATGGTGTTGCTGAGCGGCAGGAAGAACACCTGCAACACAAGCCGAATGAAAAGAAAGAAATTCACACGGACCATTAGAATAAATGACAACACCACAATGAATCATTACTGAGACTATCTTCTTTTTTTCCCCCATTTGGCAGGCCAGCATGTTTACCCTTTGAACGCTAACAGACTGTTTGATGTTGAGCTTCCTTTTCCTCTGGAAGGTGTCCAGGTCCCAGAGCTGAGCCGTATCCAAGGACGTGCTGATGGCGTAGCGACCCGAGCTGTGGACAGAGATATACGAGACCGCCCCCTCGTGGCCGCGCATCAAACTGACCAGCTGCTTCGTGTCTGAAAAGAAATATACCGATGTAACCGCAAGTTTCAGTGAAAATGAACCGATGCAGAAACATTCCTGAGAACACCTGCAAAGCTACTCCCAATTAGAACAAAGTAATGTGAGAATATGCCAATCCCACCTTTGTCAAAGCACTTGATGGTGTAGTCAGCCAGGGCCACTAGGAACTCTGAAGCCCTCCGGAGGGTGAATGCCAATGCGGTGCAGGCCTGTCCCGTCTTCTGTACCAGCCGAAATCTGGCAAGGAAAGAAGCCGTCAAAAACACAGGATTATATTCAAAAGCAAAATAGAATCAAAGGGTAAGAGCTGCTCATTTAGAGGTAAGGTTCAGCTCCAGTTAGAAAAAGACAATGTATGATTAAAACATGGTCGAGCACTAGAGAAGAAAGGAAACGTTGTGCAAAGGATCGACATTTTCAACCATTTCCTGCTCAAAGTAGCGCATTTTTAGTTTTTTTTTTATATTTGAGGATATGAGAGAATTTCCACGTACCGTAGCTAGCAGTCTTAAGAAAGTATAAAAATAAACTAGAAAAGCACTCAGAGAGCGCAGACCTCCGCCGAGCAGCTCATTCCACTCCTAATTGGATTTACACCGTCCACATGGATCTGGATCATGATCAAAAGGTTCTAGATTGTTCCTGGTATCTTTATACACCAGCCATGAAAAGTAAAAGTTAATCGGAGTTGATGTGTATTTGTAACTGATTTTTCAATCCGTAAATTAGTTTTTAATATGAAAATGTTATATTTTTCCCCCGACTACATTCTGGATCAGGTCCAGAGGAAATGGTGGTGAGATAGAGGCCCCCACCCTACATGACTGTCAAAGGCCATAAACATTCGTCAATATTCAACCAAGATATTGAGGAACAGATTTTGAAGCTCCATTAAGTACAATGTGACCAAAGAGCTGATCCATAATCAAGGATTTATTCTGGATCATTACCAAAATGTAATCAATCATCTGTTCCTGTAACATTCCCAACAATTCCTGAAAATATCATCAAGATCCATCCAGAACTTTGAAAGTTATCTTGCTAACAGACAGACAAATATAATACTGTACATGGAAAATCAGACCTGTTTCTACTGATGTCAAAGACATAGATGTTGCCATGGTGATCGCCTGCAAGAAAGGACTCTCCTGTGGTGTCAAAAGCCACATGCAAGAACCGCACCGTCTTTGCCTGCCGAGCAGTTCGGACCACTTTCACTAAAACTCTGAGGGAGACAAAAGAACATCTGAGCGTGCTCAAAGCTGAACCCAGGCTGCCCTCTAGTGGTTAGAAAACACATAGAAGAGGAGTTTCAGATTGACAGGGTAAAAGCTATGGAATGGAAAGAATAAGAATCTAACATTTGAGTACATAGTCATTTTATTCACTTTAATTTTCCTGGTCATCAAGCAGAGAAAAACGTTTTGCACATTTATTTACGAGTAGACGTGTAGGAGAGGAACACGCCAGGAAGCGTTTACAAAGGGAGTCCTGCACACGGACTTAACTTGCAGAATTTCAACGCATTTTGCATTTCGGATGACTATCTGGTACCAAAATGTTGCTCAGTCATAAATGAGAATTCTCACGTCTGATATCATTTCTTTCTAAGTTCTTTAAGCAGGGAAGTCGTAGAAACTTCCATACTTGATGTAATTCATTTGAGGTTTTCTCAGACAGCCTAGATGAGCTTGAACTTGAACACTACATGAAAGTACTGATGGATATATGCCAACACTTATAATATAGTAGTAGCATTGGTAACATCATTCTTGTACTTTATTTTGGTTCCTAAAAGCATCTTATATTAGTTTTTAAATGAGGAATACGTCTCTACAAACCGGAGTTATGATACTTTCAATCTTTACCCTCTCTTAACATGTCCACTGATGAAGATGAAAATAGACAATTGTGCAATATACTCAACCAAAGCAACAATAAGAAAAATATTTCGTGCAATTTGTGTTATAACGCAATATTTAATTGACATTGCATGTTGTTGCTACCATTGAAAGGTTTGGGCTCACCCAGGTCAGCCCCACAGCTTCTCTAATCAGCTAAACTGTGTTCAGCTGTGCTAACATGATCGCACAGGGCTTCCTCATCACCCATTATTAGACAGAACAGAACCAAACCCTTACCCACATTCATATAGTCACGCTGGGTTTACAAGTGGATCTCTTTTGACATTAAAATAAAATAAATATCCATCACTGGGTGCATATGAGAACTGACAGACCTACTTACCCCTTGCCGGGCGCCGGTTTTCGATGCCATAGTTTCCCCTCGTCTTTGTTTCCAATGTCGGTCACCTCCATTTTAAAGACGCACGTAGAAACTCGGAGCAGTTTTAGAAATTAAAGTTGAAAAGTCTCTCTGGGAGCCCTAAAGTTTCAGCTAGTTTACCTTCACATGGCTAGCTAAAGGCTAATCTCATTCCAGCGGTGTAAACAGCGCGAAATTTGAAAGAGCAACATTCTGTATATTCAGTCTGAAGTTACAAAAATAAAAACCTAAACTCTCATAACCATAAAATGCTAACCAACCACCGAGATACTGATTTAAGCGACCCCACTACAACGCTTAACTTCAGTTTTACGACTTCTAATTTGTTCTGAGGACGGTATCGTGTCGCTCAATGTTGACGTAAAAGGTAAATAGAGTGTTGGATTATGGGTAGTGTAGTTGAAAACGTTTGACGCTAGACTGTATTATCAAACGCTGCTGCTGGTCACTGTAATCGCTGACTGACTAGTAAATATAACCACTTTTAATAAACACATGATCAGATCACTGCCATTAGACTGTATTGATCACTGCCATTAGACTGTATTGATCACCGCCATTAGACTGTATTGTAGTACAGATGTCCCGAATAATTGTTACTGTTTTGCATAATTATTATGTAATGTCACGCGTATTCAATTAATTGAACAAGTATGTCAAATCGCATCTACTTAAAATGCACTTAAGTCTAAAACTAGTGAGAAATAAAGTGAGTGAGAACTTATGATGAAAATCTAAACCGATACAAGTGAGAATAAAATCAGGGATGAAGTAAAAGCCTAGAAACTACTGTAAATAGATCAATGTATATATACTCAACTAACAAATAAAGAGGCCTCCATTGGCCTTACCTGCACTATAATTAAGTTGGTATCCAGTCCCAAAACATCTGGAATATAATTTAATGTTTTATCGCCATTTGTTTTCCCGGTATTCCATTCATTTTACTGTGAAAATCCGAACCGGATATGCCTCATATGCTCTGCTAGCAGGCTTGTACACAAAGCTAGCTCCTTCTCGTTAGCCACGTCATGTGAAGTTAGCGGTGGAGCAATTCGGACGAAGGAGTCGCGCTTTGCGGGAAAGTAACAGATCTTTTGAAGAGGACCTTTCTTGCCGGTTGTTTCTGATACTTTGGTAGTTATTGTGGAGAAAGATGGCAGATATCGGGGACTGGTTTCGGAGCATCCCCCCGATCACCCGGACCTGGTTCGGTGCCTCTGTAGCTCTCCCCCTCATCGGGGTACTCGGATTAGTTGATTTCAGGAACTTCTTGCTTTTTCCGGAGCTGGTCTTTAGTAGATTTCAAGTAAGTATTGACTCTGTTCGGCGCAGTGTGTTGGTGTAACACTGAACGTCAGTAAGTTAGCACTTAGCAGGTAGCTAGCTAGGCCATACGACAGGCCTCCTCGCCGCGACGGACCAATGAGAGGGCGAGACGTGGAGCACGACTTCCGGTTTCTGTCAAAAAAGTGAATTCGAGCAAAGAATCCATCACAAGTTGTGGAAGCCCGGGGCCAGATGTGAAAGGAACAGACTCGTAGCAGTACTGTGTCAGTTTCTCAAGTACTGCTTAGATATTTTTTAATGATATTTTTCGGATTTTGTACCGTTTTTATTTGGGCAAGGAAGTTAAAGAGAAGAGCTGACAGAATAATGGAGGAGAGGGCAAACAGACAAGGGCAGATAGGAACCTCAGGTTGCCCCTCGGGGGACTAAGCCTCTGGGAGTGCTCCCTACCTGCAGCGATAGATGTGACTTGATTTTATTGTACAGTATAAGTTAGTGGTTGTGTATATACACGTGACATATTTAATGTATGTACATATGTTTCAGAGCATTGGGTGATACATAAATATATCTCTCTCTCACACACACACACACACACACACACACACACACACGCATATCTGTATTGTGTGTTGTAACTGTAACTGTGTCAATGTCCTTAATTAAAATGAAAATGCTCATCACCCCTCTGGTGAATATTGCATGTCTGCCACGAGTGTTACATTCTGGAAACCAACGCCTTACATTGCTCCAATTCATTACAGCTCTGGAGACCACTGACCGCCACGTTTTATTTTCCAACTGGGTTTCTGTACCTCGTCAACCTCTATTTCCTCTACCAGTACTCCTCGAGACTAGAGACAGGTGAGACTGCGCTTCACTCTCGGATTAGTGAACGCTAACTGTGCTAGTTGACATGCTAATATTGTTCTTGTTTTCCAGGGGTGTTTGATACCAGACCTGCTGACTATGTCTTCATGCTGCTCTTCAACTGGATCTGCATTCTTGTATCCTTTCACTGGCATAATGGGAATACAGACGCCTTCTGTGTGAATGATTAATTTCAATCAATCAACACCTGATCATTGCGCTCCCATCTAATTAGTCCTTTTCCTCTTCACCACTGATAATAACACTTTGCTATCTTCATGCCTCTGCGTTACCCTCATCTCTTTGCACAACTGTGCCATATTAGGGTGGTTCTGTGCCAGTGGCCGACTGTTAACGCACCCCTGCAGAGCAGAGACACCCAATGTAGGTCACATGCGATACCAGCGATGCAGCCCGCTTCGCTTCCGTCAGGGGTTCAGCTCGGATGGCTGCGCTGTCGGTTCTTCAGACGTTTATTATTTAATAGGCAAATGTAGACATCATCACTGTTCTCTGAAAATCCAAACCGTGTGTTCCTTTTGTTACCCCGGGGTAACTGTGGGGAAAACTGAGGTATGGGGCATTAGGAGACATCTGATGTGTCGGTGTCCTACACCTTGCTCAAGGGGAAGAGGAAGGATGAGCTGTTCTAATCTTTAGGCTCCAGCTATGATTGCACTCACCCAAGTTGATGTCCTTGACTCTGGCTGTAGATAACTGGACTGCTGATCAACATGCGGGTGAGGTCCTGCGTCTCTTCCTCTTTATTTTACCGCGACATGAAACTGTAACAATTACACACTGCACATGAAGATTGTTGCCTTTGTTCATAATTGTCCGTCAAGATATTGTGAGTGTTTTTTCCTCACACCACTGTGTAAGAGCTGATCCGATAGCTCTGACATGCTCTTAAGATAAAAACAACCCATTTTTGTTTTCAGCTGCTGATGATCCCACTGATCATGTCAGTGCTCTACGTCTGGGCTCAGTTCAACAAAGACATGATTGTGACTTTCTGGTTTGGAACACGATTCAAGGTACCTCATGCTTTACTTCCAACACTCGTTGCATCACAATTCACACACCTCGTCAGAACATAGAATAGCCCGACTCGTATTCTTTACCGCCTTCTTCTGATGCTTTGTCCCAGGCACACTATCTACCCTGGGTCATCCTGATCTTCAATTTTTTCATTGGAGGCTCGTAAGTAACTACAGTCGAATAAAAACCCAAATAACTCGTACTATTGTTATATAAACGAATATATTAAGACTCATTGTTGTATTTGTACTAAACGCATTAGTGATCTGTTTCTTTCTATTCTAAAATAGTCCTGTTCTGTACAGTATGCTTTCGTGTTTAAAGTAAACGTGTACATGTCGTTTGATTTTTCTTCTTTCTGCTGTTTTTGTGCAGCTTTGTGAATGAACTGACCGGGAACCTGGTGGGTCACCTCTACTACTTCCTCATGTTCAAATACCCCATAGACCTGGGAGGGCGCTCCTTCTTCTCCACACCAGACATCCTGTAAGTTTCCTTTTTTTACATAACCACCTTGGGCTCTATTCTTTTTAGCTTTAGAAAAAATATAGTACTACACATCATCAAACATACAGTATATAGCTCTTTAACGGAGAAATAACGTGTTTGAACTATTAAATGAAACGTTTAATTCATAAATCGTCCCTCTGCTCTTCACTCCAGGTATCGGTACTTCCCTAACAGGAGGGGAGGTGTGGCAGGCTTCGGAGTCGCTCCCACAAGGAGACCAGCTGCCCAGGAGCAAGCGGGAGGAGGCGGAGGACGTCACAGCTGGGGCCAAGGCAACCGCCTGGGGGCCGAATGAGTGGGGGCTGGAGCAAGAGAGCGACGGCGATCCCAATGCTCCTATGCACCCAGAAACAAACGTTTGCGCAGTTGATGTTTCAAATTGAAGTGTCGGAAAGTTTCCATATTAACGCTTTAGTTTTCGAGGATACGGAAAGGAGGAGTTTGAGGAAGCACACTTTGCAGACGGGACATCGCAGCAGACCACATAAAGCCAGCTCTATCACGGCTGCTGGCGGATGAAATCCAAATAGAATACTTTAAACTGATTAATTTTTTATGTTTATTCTTCTCCCTTTCCATCTGCTTCTGTTTAACCCCCCCCCCCCCCCCCCAAACTACCTCCGCCCCCCCTGCCATTGGACTGCTCACCAGCACACTGTTATCTTCGATTGCTGTGGTTCTGTCCTTTCTCTCCGTGATGCCATACCAGATTTCATTATCACCAATGCAGATGGACTGTAGTCTCAGATTACGCTATTTCCTGGTCTGGATCGACATGGATGTAAAATGTTTTTATGCCTCTCACGATGTGATGAAGATGGGACATTGCTTTTTGTTGTAAATACAAAAGTTGTAGTAAGAACGAGTCTGCGTGTAATTACTGTCCTGTCAGTGATTCCTTAGTGCAACATGGTTTTAATACATCCAGCAAAGAGACGTGTGAATGATCCAACAAGCTAGCATTTAGCCTAGCAGTTGACGTATTAGGAAGTGATGCAATCTTTGTCACACAACACAGGAAGAGCAAATCAAGTTTTACATTTGGTTGTGCATTTATTGAGTTATAAAGCGGGCTGAAAAGAAGAAAATGAAACTGCAAGTATTTTTCTCTCTAGCCAACCAAAAGTACAGTATCTCAGATACTTGTCTGAACATGAAACTAATGCATTAGTAGCAGCAACACACATTTAGCCATACACCTGTTCAAACCAGCTTAGAAATGATGGTTCAACTTAACCGCCTCTTTGCTCCTGCAATTTGACCCATAAAGCAGATCCCTCTGAAGCACATGCGAGCGGCTCAGTTTTCCAAATGTTTAAGCATCATCACGGTCATTATCTCACTCATTGTGGGTGTTCTGAACTGGCTGTACAGAAATTAACAAGCTTTGTAACAGAATGCCTTGACTAGAGATGGATGTGTTCACAGATCACCACAGAGGAAAATGATCCGACATGGCTCAAATAAAGAAACTTCAGTTATTGTGTCATGCGTCAAACGCTTTCAGGTTTTCTCCAAAACAGACGCAGAATGCTGAAGTCGTTAACAGTCTGTACTGTACTCAGTTCTGAGGCAGACAGCAAAGGTCAGATAAGAGCTGAAAAGGCAGCATGGTGCGATCTTCTCTGTGTGATTATTCATTTCTACATCAAGAAAAGAACATTCTGTGCTGTTCAAAGCCTGGTAAAGACGCCTCAAGCACTGATGCAGGAACAGGCGGATTAGGAAAGGTGCATGAAGTTGTGGTGAACAGTGCATTTATTCATTCATTCATTTGCCTTAATGCGTTTTTCCTGGCGTCTTCATGTTCTTTCTCCAGCCTCTCGGGCAGTGAAGCTGCAGCTGTGTTCAGATTGACCAAGACACCGTCACTGCCAAGCGTCCTATAGCACCGCTGATTGATCTTCACTTTCACCACAACAATCTATGAGAGTGAGTCAAGCAGCAGAAAAAAGTAAAGTTTCCATACCCTAATAGTTTGAGATGAAGTGGTCTATTATGTAAGCTAGCTATAACTACAACAGGGATACTGTATATGCAAGTGCCATCAAAATACTACCCATACTGAGTAAAATGCAAGTATGATGTAAAAAATAAACTAAAAATAGGACCGATTCTCAGCAAGCAACAGACTATCATAGACTTGGATCTTAAAACAAAAACAAAAAAAACATTCCAGGTTTTGTTGACTTTTTTTTTTTCTTTAAATGCTAAACTGTACAAATGTTTTCATAATACAGAAAAATATTTACAAGGGTGCAATTTTGTAAAAAACAAAACAAAAACAAAAACAGAAAGTAGTAAGAACAATGCATCAAGTCCAGCTTTGGCACTCCTCTTAATGTCAGCATCTGAACCGCACATCAGTGCTGCCATCCTCCCGTCTCCAGCTTCACCACCGCTTCCATGATCGCTTGTTCTGAATCATCACCGGACTGTTGATCTGCCTGACCTGCAACAGTGTCAGACAAAGACAGAAATGAATGCACTGCCCAAATAAATACTTTAGAAACGACAATCGTAATTATCCTTGCTGATCTGTAGTTTTATTTCCGCTGCAAAGATGTTTACTTTTCCAGTTTAGTTTGCGTGACACCAGGACTACAGACGGAAGTACTCACCCGACTGAAATGAAAATAAATGGAGGATCCAGCATGAGCAATATGTTCTGATGTCCTGACTCAGAAGTCAGAACATGCATCAAGTATTTCAACGAAGCCTTTGCTCACACAGTAACCTGCTTGTTACTCAACAGTTTCCGCACGACAATTAAAAGTATTTTGCTTGTTTACAGTGATCACAAATAAAACGTATAAACAAAAACATAAAAATGCAGAGGGAACAAGAATTCTAACCTCCTGAAAGAGCGCTAATTATTGTAAACGATCAATGAATTCCATTTGCAGCGCTGCCCGTGTGTATTTTTAATGCTAATTGGTGGTGCGGCCCAAGTATCATCCTGCCATCTTTGCGAAGGACCAATCAGAGTAATTACACCCCCAATAATTTCCTGAGTAGATGAAGGCCACAGCTGTGGCATCTTGAAGAAACAGATCATAATATATTCATTATTTATGCAAGTCACACATTAACTCAAAATCTTCAACATCCGTTCATCATTCGGGCTCATCGAGAGCTGAAACGTATCCCAGCATGCACTGAGTGAAAGGTAGAGCTATTAATACAGCAGCAGCGATTCAAAAACCACCAGGAGTCATCCGTCACCCTCTGGTGCATTTTAGCATTTTTCAGCTCATCGTTTTGGATTCACACTTCACGGGTTTACTGTTTTGTTCCATCAACTTTATTTCAGTAATGTCAAAGGCGTTTTATTTTCTTGTTCTAGCGATTCATCTCTGGCCATCTATCATTCCATCTTCTCCCAGGATATGGTCATTCCAGGATAGGGAAGATGTGCAACACCGCCAACAAGTTCTGGACCCCCTCAAAATCGGAGTAAACCTCCAAAGGCAGGCAGCCTGGAGGCACGCTAACCAGGGTGAGGTCCGAGCACCTCGTCCTCTCTCCAAAGCTGAAGGAAACTTATTTTGGCCATTTTTATCCTCGATCTTGTGGATACGACATTGTTAATTAATCTCAATATTGTTTGTACAAAAAGAGGAAATGTCTAATTTTTTGTTCGTCCAATGTAATATTAGTGTCTCACGTTTTCCTCGGTTCTTAAACTTCAAAGAATTACTTCTATTAGGATATTTAAACTTACTATCAACCAGTGACCCTCCCAGGCTGCTCCAAGCTCAGAACGTCCGTGTCTGTTGCCAGCTTGGGTCTTTCCACCGCCTCTTCACCCTCTTCCTCCACCGCTACCGTCACCTTTATCCACCTGGAAAAGAAAAGTAAAGTTTAAACACAGACTCCCTCTGGGAACCAGAAACGTAATGATTTTTATTTGAATGTTTCTGTGATGGATCCAAAAAAGATGAAAACAGATGTCTTGTAACAAACAAAGATTTAAGATCCGTTCCTCCCGTCTGAACCCACCTCCCTTTGTCAACAGTGCTCGAGCTGGTCTGGTCCGGTCCGGCTCGGCTCAGGTCTGCCACACTGTGACTTAATCCGTTATTCAACCACTGGACTTTGTCTTGGTCGAGCGGTTTGGAGTACTCCGTCACAGCTGCCGCGTTCTCACCAGTCTCCTCTACTGAAGACCACGAAATAAAAATGTGAACATGAGCACACACACACACACACACACACTCTTTATAAACGCTATAACACTCACCTTTTAAACCCCTTCCTTCTGAGGCAACACTCTTTTGCTCACAGGACTGGCCGTTCTGTTCCCGGCCTGATTTTGGTTGCTCTACAAGGTTTTGCGTTTGGAAGTCTTCCATCCAATCCAGAGTTTCACCATTTTTCAACGCCGAGCGGTGGTCCTTGAACCAGCGGACAATGTCGGTGCGTCCCAAGTTTGTTTGGACCTCCAGCTGGCTGTACTCGTCCGGACATGGCCACTGAGTCCGACAGAACACCTACCGAGAAGAGATCGTCCATCAGTGACATTTTATACCATAAAAATGGCATTTAATTCACTGTTAAATCACAACACAAAATACCTAAACTAAACTAAACTAGAGGGAACTCAAAGCTATAAATTCAGACTGGTTGCTGAGGAAATAGTTTTTGTGTAGAATGTCTTAATTCCACTTGCAGGATAGTTAAAGGGATAATGAAGTATACAATAAATAACGCTTTATTCCACTAAATACTTCTACTCCAGGGAATATTGAACGTTTAACCCCTTTATACTTAACTTTACAAATTTGTTCTAATTAGCCATTTCTTGCTAATACAGCTTCCATCCACAGGAAAGTAGTCGACGCTCGTCTCTAGTAACTCAGGTGAAAGTTAAATTTACATCAAATTAATTTGGGCAGATCTAAAAATCAGCCACCAGAAATTGAAATACATTGGTCACCATTAACTGACAGCTGGCGCCTGTGCAACATGGTGCAGAACAAGCCATATCTCCTGCGTCCGTTTCGTGTCTTTCTTCTTTGGCTGTGTCATCCTTTGAGACTAGTTTTCTAATTTAAGCCCGTTTATTTTCTTTCCTTCGCCAGATCTGACCTTGTAGTCTCCTGCTTTATAATATCCCCTCAAAATATTGAAATATCAACAAATCCCATCATGAAGTGTCAGTCACAGTCCTTATCTCGAGTACCGGCGTGATACATTCTCCAGACAAATGCATTTCACACAGAACCTCAGTTCAGATCATATTAAAAAGGTGCCGTCTCAACAAGTCATCTCCTTACAGTCACAACTCATGACCGTCTCTCAGCATCGAACCTGCGTCAGATTTGTCATCAGTTAACTGTCGACACATTTTCACCAGCACTTCTCACCTCTCTGAGCAGAGAAAGGGAGCGGTTGGTGATGGGGGCTGGGCTTGTAGAGGCAGACAAGATGGGCGGATGGGGAGAAGAGGAGGAGGAGGAGGATGTGAGTATGGGAGGTGACGCCGAGGAGGAGAGGTTTGGTGGATGAGGGGATGAGACTGCAAGTACAGGAGGGGACAAGGTTGAGGAGGAAGAAGAAAGGACAGGTGGCTGAGGAGGGGAGCGCAGAGGTTTCTTGTCTTGCTCCCGATGCGACGCCCCGTTCATCAGCGCTCCGGGCCTGTCTCCTCTCTCCTCCGTGTTCTTTGAAGTCATTGTGAGCAAAGCCTTCTGCATGTTGTCCCTCAGGCCCCTGCGTTCTGAAAACCAGCAGTCCACATCGGTCCTGGACAGCCTGGTCTCTTGAACCAGCTGGTCTAGATCAGAATCAGAGTTCAGCAAGTCGTGTTAGTTTCAGGTGGACCACCAGGGAATCAAATCCCTCATCAGGAGGACTTAAACTGGGCTCATTAAAAATCACATTTGCTATTCCTGTCATGCAGCCCCGCCCCCCACCCCCCCCCGACTAGAGATAGGCCTGCTGGTGTGAAAGAAAATCAAGTCACATGCTGGGAACTCTTATAAATAGAAGAAACCACTTCTGGACTTCTTTAGGTAATTTTAGCATCGAATGCAAATTCAACCATCTGATTCTCACCCTAAAGCGGTTTGAAAGATGGTGTAATATTTTTTTCCTCTGGAGCCTTGCAACATAAACACATCCTAAAAATAGATTTGGATAGACCACTTTAACTGTTTCTGTAGGCAAATAGAATATGTTCACACCAAGCACGCGATTAATGGCAACAAATAGTGAACTACAGGAACATTTGTTTGTAAATACAGACTCAATAAGTCACAATTCTGTGGCTTCAAAGGATTTAAAGAATGTTTTTTTTATCGTGCATCGAGACACGATACACGATATTCGGCTCACGATACGATTCAATACACTGACATCATTTTCTGAACGATTTTAAAAAGGTCAAAGTGATTTTGGAGACACAAGGCTTTACTTGTGAGTGTTCCAGTGACTTGGATTGAATTAATTGAACTGAAAGCATCAATTACACCAGTGGTCCCCAACCACCGGGCCACGGCCCGGTACCGGTCCGTGAGGCATTTGTTACCGGGCCGCGCAGAAAGAATAATTAATGTATACAATTTCCGTTGTATTGATTATTAGCGTCTTTCTGTTCAGGAATAGAAACGTCACGTTTGTGTGACACAGCTTGCAAACTGCCATACTTCTGTCCAAATCGTCGCTTTCCTTTTTGTTTTTAAAACCCCAAATGCTCCCACACGTCTAGTAAATAATCTGAACATGACACTAAGCAAAACACAGAGTCTCTTTTCTTCCATATTTATGACGTATAATGTGAAGAAGACTGACTGAACAGCATGAGCTGGTCTTTACCGATATCTGCCTCCGTCGGGGTGCTGCTTCTGTGGAAACTTTCCTCCAGAGCGTTTAGCTGCTCCGATGATTTCCCCTTCACCCTCTCCAGCAGGGGAAACTGGCTGGGCACCGCTTTCTTTACAGGGCCATCTTTAGGTAGCGGCGTCACTTCAACTTTCACCAGCACTGGAGGAGTAGAAACGCC
Organism: Brachionichthys hirsutus; assembly: GCF_040956055.1. Lineage (NCBI taxonomy): Eukaryota > Metazoa > Chordata > Actinopteri > Lophiiformes > Brachionichthyidae > Brachionichthys > Brachionichthys hirsutus. Next base: position 12,006,023 of record NC_090899.1, read on the forward strand.
TGCACGGGAGACACAGAGGTAACTCATCTAAGGAAAGCACAAACGGCACTCAACCCTGCAAGCGTGAACCGAGCCAGGGGTGGTTTCACATCTCGTCTGTGGAGCGTTGACCCCATCACATGCCTTTGAGATTGAGAAGTCTCTGCTCACTGAACCACTTCTTTATCTCTCCTCTGGACAGCCCCGTCATCTCTATCAGTCTGTAGATCTGTCACATGAACAGATGCAACATAACATCAGTGTTTATCAGAGTAATCACTGAAGCCAGAGGGAAAAAAATAAATAAAATTCACACATCACAGATACGTCCTTTCACGCACTTATTCTTACCTCATCTTCCTCAGGGAAAGGACACTGTGCGTAGCTGGTCCTCAGCACAGACAGCTGCTCAGCAGTTTTACTGGCATCAACTGTGAAACTTAGCATTTTGGGCGACATCAGTTTGGATGTGGCCGCGGGCGCCGAGACGGTCTGAATGATGGACGGTCGTTTACTCTCCGAGGCAATCACAGGGGAGGGCAGGGGTCGTTTCAGCGACTGCACTACCTGCGTCAAACATGATGGAGAAACGGCGTCAAATCCTGTCAGTCAAGTCAAATCAAGCTTCACAAATTGCCTTTTTTTTTTTAAATAGTCAATGTCTCATTTTGTGTGTGCTCCTCACTCATTTATACACGGAGGGCAACAGGATAGAAGGCATCAATGTTCTTGTCACAAACCCAACTTTTAGCTCTTGCCAACGCCGAAGCCCGCAGCCGGATATGTACAGTACATGGGTCTGTGCATCTGCACAAGTTAGATTCTCTGCACCAATATTTTGTACCTGGCTCGCCATGGTGAATGCCAGCGGCGCACAAGTGATGGCTGAGCCGTTAGCTACTGGGGTGAGAACCAGACTGGTCTGAGCCAGCAGCTGGCAGGGGAGGGACTGAAGGACAGATGCTCCTGGCTGGATGGGTTTGGAGGCTGCAATGGGGCCGGACAGGTTGCTGCTTGTTTGGGAGTTGAGATGAGGAGCGACCACAGCAAAGGTCTGGGGCACAGAGGAGATGGTACCGTTGAACATTTTCTTCCTGGCTTCTTCCACCTGTCACAGAAGAAAAAGAGTTTTATTTTTATTTTTGCATGTTAAAGAAATCCTCACGCATCCGAAGACGACACCAGACTGACACGACTATGTCATAAATGTTAGATGTTCACTTAATGTCTCACCTTCATGCAATCATTCATCTTATTCCGGATAAAAAAAAGCTCATATTTAACATTCGAGTTTCAACTACAGACAGAAATACAAGGAAAAGTAATATTCACTACAAATGATACTATTGACTGCAGTTTCATTTGAGCTTTTGATTTATAATAAGGTAGCAAAATACACAAAATCATATTTAATATAATTAAAGAGGGTTTTGATTTTATTTAAACTATAATTCCTACCTCCTCAGGAGACCAGCTGATGCCCTGTTTCAGCCTTTGTGTGGTGAACCAGACTTTGATTTGCTCCTCTGGATGCTTTGAAGCTGCCGTGAGCCAGGAGAGCTCAGCCTGTGTTGGGTAGGGGAACTTGTTGAAGGAGGAGATGAGCGTCAGGTTGTCGTCGAGCGAAGGGTTGTATTTGGTTGTGTTGAGGGGCACTGCGATCTTTGGAACCTGAAATAACAATCAAAAGCAGAAAAGCGTCTCCATCAGGCCGCTCTGGCAGCTCCTATGTCAAATATTAACAGGCTTGCTCCAGTTTTCTCGCTCGTACTAAACCGTGGCAGACAATCATTCAAAAATGACAGGCAGGGTAGAGTGGCGATGCTGAATGCCACCGATAACCTGGAGAAACATTAAGGCCCGCCCGAGCCTTGCCACACACCTCGATACGATCTGGGCTCTTTGGTAAATATTCTCTATTCGGAGCAATCTCTAAACCTCAATGAGATGCTGTGGAGGGAGGTTCATGCTCACAAACCATCTGACGTGGGTGTACTAAAGCAGAGTGGGCCAATATTCCAATACACGCTTGTGTAATTTTGAGGGGGGGGGTTGGACATTTTAATGCTAAAAATAATATAAGGTCTATCAGAGGACTGCTTCCTCAGTGCTTACCCTCTTCATGATCGGCACCAAAAACCAAATTTGAGTTTGGGTTGCGACAAGGAAGAGAACTACCCTGATGACAGTGTAAATTAACCATTAGGCAGTCTAGAGCCAGGAGACAATTAGCTTAGCGCAAAGGTTAAAGTACAGAGAAACAACTAGTCTACCTACGTATGTCAAAGAGCTTCTCCTCCAACAAATAAATAGAGCTCCATGCAACGGCGAGCTAACCGCCTGGGCGTAGCTTCAGATTTGAGGTCGAATGTTTTTTCCCCTGCTCAACTCTTTGCAAGAAAAGAAACGCAATACCTGAGAATTAAATAAGAGGGCAACGCTCTTTTCAGCATGTCCTACCTGGGTGTAGTTCAGAGGCCGCTGCAGGGAAGGCATGATGTGAGAAAGGCCGTCTGCTTTGAGTAGTGTCGACTCGGGGATGATGACTGTCCCATTCACATTAAGCGCTGTGATTGGTTTCCTGGTTAGATCTGGGATCAGTTTACTCAAGAGCGAGTCTGTCTGTTTATTGTCCAATAGCACCGTTCTTGGTTTACCGGCCTTCGCCGAGGAGGCTTTGCTGTGTGGCACACTGCCCGGCTTGTCCCCTTTGCCAGCACTGGCACAGTAAGTATTGTAAATAACGGCGCTGCTGCTGCACCCTTCTATAGTCTGCTCCAAGATCGTCTGATTGTTCATTTTGATGCGCTTGAATTTAAAGTTGCTCTCCCCCGGGTGACTCCTCTCGTTGTGTTCCGTCAGAGTATCAAACTTCTTGGTGTTGAAGTTGCAGACGGCACACAGGTAGAGGGGGTTGAGGATGACGTTGGGGTGGTTGGCATCAACGTGTTCTTTGAAAGTGTTGAGGTTCTGCGTGGAGAAGGGGCAGTACTTGCACTCGTAGCCGCCCTGCTGTTTACGCTCAGGCTTGGAAAGATCTGCGGGTTCGTTATCCGGTTTGTCCGGAGCGGTTGGCGGATCGAATTCCACGGAGGCTTCTGTATTCGCTGAGAGATCCGTTTCCATAGGTCCTTCCTCAGTATGGTTTTCCATTGTTGTCTGATAGAGGGGGAAAATATAGTTTTCAGATTCGACTGCAGAACTATGAAGTTATCATTTCGCTGATTTATGACGCTAATGCGTTGCGTTAATCTAAAATGTCATATTAATGTAGTGTAATACACAAATCCATTTTAAACACAGTTTAAAACTGTATTTAAGACTTGGCATCATCAATCTGCAACTGGCAACAGATGCGGCTGCGTACTTAAAAAAAAAAAAAAAAACTATAAAAACAATTCAGACTGCAGGGAGGATGCAACCTTTTCATCTGGATCAATTATATAAAGAAAAGCCTCGTGCTCTCCCAGAGGAGTGTACCTCCAAGCCGTGCGACTCCTCCATCTCATCATCCAGCTCCACCATGGTCTGGTCTTGTCTGATCATACAGGGGGTGGAGGTCTTCCGGCGGCTGGACATGATGGCAGATGCTGGGTTTGTGGAAAGCTGCTTGACCAGCGGCGATTAAAGGAGGAGGATGTGACCAGGATGCGGGACTACCGTCAGAGTGTCGGGTGGGCAAAGGGTACAGAAGAACAGCCAGTAGCACAGTCGGAGAGGCGAGGATCCAGTCGAGCTGCTCTAGTGAAGGCTGGGCTTGCTGACCGCGTCAGCTCCACTGCTGGCCGACCTCCTGGAGCTGCATGACAGGATGTCACCTGGATGAAAAAGCCAGAGTAGGAAAACTGATTAATATACACATTAGTTAAATGAATTAAAAGCTCTCCCCTTATCCTCCATTTCTGCTCTGAATGACTTGAGTGCACAAGTAAGTTCTTGCCACAGATGTCATTGTGACGGAAATTCAAACAGAGGCTGAGAGTAGATTGCCCTGCCCATCCTCCACACAATCAATGGCATTTTGTAACCAGTATGCAGCTATACATAGAATATATGTTAGAATTAGGTCAGCCGCTTCACTGATGTATGTTGTGTACATTTAGTATATCGATGGCCAAAACGCAAAACCTATTATTTAAGGATCCTTAATGCACAATCCACTGATCTTAGACTTTACTACTGTATCAGGTGCAAACAATACTGACTCACAAAGTGCACATAGAAGGTTTTCCACTACTTTTTTTGGATCATTTTGCAGACAGGAGGTTTTGCGTTTCGGCCAACAATATGTTTAAGTATTGGAAAATATATATAAATGTTAAGAATGCCACAAAAAACAAGCATCTGCACAATCAGAGCACCAGCATGAAACGTACTTGTAACAGAACCCATTTTAAAACACACACACACACCTAATCTTTTCAATTTCACTTGGATGTGACCAAAAGGTTCAGTGAGCAGCCGCAGCTTGAAGCGTCACCTTCGCTGCAAGTCAACCAGGGAGTTATCGACCGATCACAAACGGCATCATGCTGCGGAGCGCACGCCACAAAAGCCGTTCCAGATACGCATCTTACAAAGAGCGCATTCATTTGGGTTCTGTGAAATGACACCTCCATCAAGACGAGAGCTGAGGTAATATTATAACGAAGGGAGAGAGAGAGAGAGAGAGAGAGAGAGAGAGAGAGAGAGACGCTTATCTGAGTGAAAAATGTCCATTGATATTCTGGAAGCCTCAAGCTTCATACTCAAAGGAGTAAAAATCAAATGAGTAGATTTTTTTCTTTTTTAATCAGGACATACCGAGGTTCAATAAACCATGCCCAAACAGAGTAAATTAAATATCCTATTCGGATCCCAAACTCTGTGATGAATAAAAAGATCTCCTTGAGCAACATCTAGTTTAATTCGGAGCAGCCCCCCCGCTGAAGGAGAGGGTCTCCCGTCAGAGCAGCAGGTTGTGACTGCACTTAGTAACCATTGCCCAAGTCTCACACATGACATTTAAGTGTCCACAGCTGTCATTAGCTAGTCGACTCATTACCATGGTGTCGCTATAGCAACCGCGGATGTACAGCTCTAGTCAAGTAGACGCCACATCCACGCCACCGACTGAGACTGTACATAAGGGACGACCCACCCGCATGTGGGCCAGTTCTGAGACGCAGAATTCTCCCAGAAAGGGTGCTCTGAATCCTGGAAATGTCATTCCTGCATGACGGTAATCCATTTATGCAGCTTCATTCAAGTCAATCGGGAGGATCAAAGAACTGCCAGAGGAGGACTCCACTTCCCATAATAATAAAGACTTGGTGACTTTGTGTCACTGGCATCACAGTCATTTGCATTCTGAAGATGTGCCATGCAAGTCATATAGAAGGCCTTTCTCACAGAGACTTGGGGAGGAGGCCGATTGGGAAAGCAACATCTTAATATATAGACAAACATTCTTGCACTTGGAGATGAGTCGACACAGTCATCACTGTCTCAAGCAAAGAGAAAAGCCTCAATGCTTTTGTAATTCTGGTAAAAGTCAGTTTCACACATTTTATACTGGGAGAACTGGGCTAAAATCACCACCATTTTAGCTTCGGCCAGTCAGCATGTAGCCCAGATGATCTGGTTTAGGACTGCATCTGAACAGAACGACGGCCAATGAGAAACACCCTGGGGCAGAAATCAATGCCCAACGCTCTGGCGCCAGAAGCTAACATAAGATAGCATACTGCTGTTGACTGTTTGAAAATGAATTCAAGGTTTCACATTTGTTCTTTTTTTCTTATTATCCGATCACTATGGCAACCTCATCAGGACTGTAGTTTACGTTACCCAGCTGACTCTTGATTGGCACAAGAATCACAAAGGAGTGTGTGGTTTCCCAATTAGTTTAGAATCTTGACTACTTTGAGATTTGAGAAGATATTCTATGGAGATTCTCACTGTGTGTGTGACGTGTGTGTGCAGAATGAACTCTGTTCTGGGGCCACAAACTCTACGGCCTGAATTTTCATTAAACCTGCATGAACACTCAGACGGAAAGCCCCTCGCCAGCCGTTCTGTCCGTCTCCGTCTGTTGTGTGATTGGTTCATTATATTAGTTGGCTTTCTGAAAGACTATAAATGCTGCCAGACAAACAACATTTATCAGTCCTGGCAGTAATCACTTTAGATTACACACTGGCACAACATAGTGGGGAGCACAGGAGCAATCAATATGGATCAATACTAGTGAGTCAGTCTAATGCATGAAGACAGACCGCTCATCTAATGCAGCAGAAACACAGGCGGTCCTACAGGAAGGCCGTCACCCAAAGGTCAGGATGGACTCCTGAAGAATGCAGATTTTAGAACGAAAATTAGCTCTCAGATCTGGATCCGGCCGAAATTAGTCATGGTCATAGACCTTTAAGGAGTACTTATGTGTGATTTTTTTCAAATCCATACCGCCATACCTTTTGAAGAAATTAAGAAAAATGTCAAAAAGTGCCCTATCTCGCAATGTTAAAGAATCCTTTAAAAAATTCTAGAATCTGGATCCAGATCAACGCCATTCTCGGGGAGGTTCTGTCCGAGCCACGGACAGAACCTTGCTTGTGTAAAAATGTCAAGTCGATTGGGTTACTAGTTTTTGAGTTATGCGCGCGGACAGACAAACAGACAAACAAACAAACGGACCCGATTGCAATACCCTCGCCTCCCCTTCGGCGAGGGTAAAAAACAAAACCAGAAGAGATGTACGGAGCTGCAGAGGTAATGCGAGGCCGACATGACTTTACCGTTAATTACATCTTTGAACCGCCACAATTTCACAAGCGCATAAAAACATATTGCACAGAAGGAGTTGTTGGCACTGCTGCACGGGCGTGTTCGTTCCGAGCGTTTCCCCTCCTGACTGCATGTTCCACTCGTCAGCTACTACAGAGGACATTGTGTCCATCTAAATTGTGCGGGTGAAGAGAAGCACCACTTCCATTAACGCATGTCCCAGCAGAGATGGCAGAGGCACAATTTCAGACCATCGCAGAATTAATTTAAATCTCATCACACGGCTCCTCCACAGCCAAGCGGTGCAGTGTGTCTGGTGACCGTCTGCCTAGCAACAGAGCAGCGCTCCTTTTACTGTCTGGGCTCAAGTCTACATGTAGAGAAATACTCAGTTGCCATTTAAAAACAATACGCTGATATTCCTATATGCTGCATATATTATTATAAAAATATATAGCCTGGCTCTAGTCGACAGACACTAAATCTGTTAAAACAGATTACACAAACAAGCATGTTAATTAGCACAGCTAAGATGTGGTAATTTTGTTACCCTTGATAGTGGGTAACCATCGGTTACCGTTTTTACGCCAAGCTAAATATTCAAATGTACAATTGTTTGCTTTTTATTTAGAGATCTGTCTGGTGTAGCAAGAACAAATACCTTATTTTAGGGCTGTGGTGATAAAGCAATATACACTATATATATAATATAATAGACTCTAGTATACCGTACTGCAATACAATAGAATGAATCAAAATGGTAACACAAAGCTGTCCGTAGCATGCTACTGTAGAAATGGAAGAAATAAAATGTTATTTAAAAGTCACAATGAGCCTAAAACCATTTAGGAAAGCAGTGACTGAACTTTTGCCTCGTCTCTGGAACTGCTCAATAACAGATAAGATCAACTTAGACCACAAGGAGGGGAAGACAAAGATGATCATTAATGATCGGGTTGTCTCTTTTCAGAGAGCTGTGCCATAGGAGAAGGTGTACAAGCAACATGGATGACCTCAGCCGCGAGAAGATTGACAAGCAAGGCCGAAACAAGGAGCGGACGACGCTGGAGTCTGAACACGAAGAGCCACCACACAGCCGTGTGCAGGAAATGGGCTCCAAGTGCAACAGCTCGGTGCAAAATGAGGCCTGAACAAGTATTCACATTTTTTTCTGACCTTTGACTTTTCTGTATTATAAATCCTTTTCCGACTGATCTTGTAAATAAAAAAAAACATATTTTTTCCTTCTTATTTTCATGAACTTTATTTCATAATTATTTACATTTAAATGAAAAAATGCTTAAAATATGTAAATGCACGTTTAACAGTCAATGTTTGCATCAAATTGTGGGGAAAATAAACTTTTCCATGACATTCAAATGTTTTCAGATGCAGACGGTAACAGCTTTCACTAGCAACAAAGAAAAGTGATTCTGGCATTAATGAGCCCAACACAATGGTAGACTGTGGTAATGTGTTTGTCACAGCCCTGCTCCAGTAAAGTGTGATCACGGCAGTTGCCATCTTCACTGATAAAGGGCCACCAGTGCTAATTCATTAATTTTCTTCCTTTTTTTGATTTTGTTTAAAGATACTTTTTTGCAAGCAACCAGAGTATCCAAGCACTCTGGTTGTGAGACGTCAGAATCTTGGAACAAACTATAAAACGGGACTATTGCTTTAGTTAGAGTGACAGAATGGGCAAACTGAGCAGGCCATTTATAATAAATGTGACTACGACTGTAGTGAACTGACTTTGAACAGGTGAGAAACAGTCTCAACGGATTTCTCTGGTGGAGAAAGCGGTTCCACTTACAATATACCGTAAGCAGCGACAGAAGTAAAATTCATGTTACTGGCTGTTTTATATAGGTTATATGCCGTAATTATTTTTGGTCAAAGTTCAACAAACTGATCACAATCAATCATCTTTTTTTTGACAAGTAAAAAAAAAGAAAAAAATCCCACTTAAATTAGCGAACGCTACGCTGGCATCACTGCATTATGTTGACCCCATTTAATCTGTGACGGTGGCCTGAATACAGCAGGATGGGAATCCGGTCACACACGCCTTCAAGAACCTTCAAGTGATTCTGCTCTGTGCACCGATGAACACACACACAGGTACAGTTCAACTCAAAGGACAGGCTATAAAAATATCCAAGTGCCACCCACTCTGGCTGATAGCTGTGTTACTATGGCAACACTGTAACCACAGAAAGTGTGTGCGAGTGCGTTCTCATCCAGGAGCAGAAACCCTGCAGAGGTCAATGAGTCACAACAGCAGTAACGCTCAAAAATGAAGATCAACTGCAAAAAGGTTTACTCCATGCAGCCATGACTGTGTGGTAGTAAACATTATTAGTATGCGTGTCAGACTGAGAAATTCTAGGAGGAAACCTGGTACAAATCAGTGTAATCTAGGGTTCTCTTAATACTTGAGTTCTATCGATTTGTAAATCTGGAATATCTTTTGTTAAATCTCTGGTTAAAATAATCCCCTCTCAGCAAGATGTACGATAAGATAGGTTAAGGACAAACGAGCGACCATCGCCTTTGTTATCGCGGCATTCTGAAAGGAAAACACCAAAGCTCGAGTTGGATCCTGCTTAACTACCGTAACGGCAAACAAGGAATGTGTCACATGACGATAGGAGGAGTCGATTTAATTCCGCTTGATCTTTTTTCCATGTTAATGGTTTCTGTTTCCACTTATGTTACTGTGTTTTTAGAGATTGTGTCTGTAACAGTCACTGGCTCTCAAATTTTACTTCAGGATCAATAAACCTGATGCCTACGCAGCTACCCACGCCAATGTTGGAATTTCAGTATTTGGAAAGGAAAGTCTCTCCAGAATTGCTGACTTCACATTTGATCAAGACACAAATAATTGATCAGAATTGTCCCCATTTGTCCAGAATACCTTCCGAAGTGGAACAGGACTCGTGGTGGTCATAAAACTCAATGCACTGCGGCATCATCTGAACGACACACATTACTGTGCAGCAAACGGAGGTGGCCTCAGATTTTTCATCTGAACATCCAAAGCCGTGCAGATAAAGCCTTTGAGGACTCATAAAAACTTGCACCATGCGACACCCGTGATGAGAGCGAGCAAATCAATGAGCATTTGCTTGATCAAGGGCCGCTAGTGGGAATTACATTTTGACATGGCGAATTATTACTGCAGCTGCGTACCCCTCTCTTTCTACCCTTTCCCCGGAGGCCTTGTGCACACGCAGAAGATAACGCCACAGTAATCTCACATGGAAACACCGGACTCCATGAAGTCAACGTTTACCGCATAAAACAAGTCTACATCTTTAATTGTTTGGGGACCGGGGTTTTATGCTGACTGTGTTTCTGGGATAGACATTTTGCATGATGGTGCATACCGGACCCCTTTATGACTGATTTTTGGTGAGTAAAATATCTTGTAAAATATGCATTTTAGGTAATAAAACATTCTGGGATTGTGTGTGGGATAAACGAAAGACCCGGTCTAAAAACAGTACAATCACACACACACAATATTTACCAACATCGCTTCCTATACAGATATGAACCCCCAATGGACGTAGCACTGTGATGAGTATATTTACATTAGTAGTTAAATTGGGACCCTTTATAACTTGGTCATTTCCAAGATGGAAGACGTTTCACCTTCCGTTCTTTACAGCATGTGCTTAACGCGTGCATGATTGAGTGGGAGAAGGATTAATGTCTTGTAGACTCCAAATGAGACAGCCCGGAGATTTGGGCATTTAGTGTTCCTGCGTAGCCAGATCTCCAGCCTGTCAATCTCCGTCTTTCCTGCAGTGGGTGTGGCTTGATAACCCCCCCCTAGCCTATCCTCATTGGTTTCCTGGCAGGACCGGCGTGTCTGTGCTCTGCCAGCAGCTGACGTGGTGCACTGCAGAAAGCCTTTGAGTCAGCTCTCTCTTCCTCCTCTCCAAACTTAACATTTGGAGGAGGCAGTGTGCTGAGAGAAGGGAGCTCCTTCCCATACATGCTCACCGAGGCGTGAATGACCTACATAACATAAAAACACTAACGCGTACAAGGGCGCTAAACTTTTTCCAACAGTTGAGCCCGTTTGCTAACCGCGTAAGGATTTCTGAGCTCTGAAACATTGCAGTAACAGGAAATGAGCTCTAACTGATGAATGATGCACACAGAGTATATTAATACACGCTTACATACGCAAAAGCACACTGCTGTACAAACTGCAATGCACCGATACACGTCATTAATCATCTGTGCAGCAGCAAAGCTCTGAAGTCTTTAAAGTAAAATACTCCTCTTATGGAATGACTGACTGGGAAAAGGAGTGGATTCACCAGAACACGCATGTGCACGAGCACACACACACACACACACACACACACACACACACACACCTTGCAGACTCCCAAGGTTGTCTCCAGCTTCTCATTCTCATTGCGTGCTCAATCTGTCTCCTTCCTCTTTGTTTTTTGGTTTTCTTTGTGACCAGTCATTCCCGTTCAGACTGTCAAGGGCACCAGCAGGAAAACCCGAGAGGAGGATTGCCTAAAGCTGGGTGTCACATTACGGGACCGTTAAATCGCTACCGACCGACAGCCTGAAAATCTTGGAAGGAACGTTTGTCAAGCCCGGCCTGACTCCGAGGTGACTGGAGATCGGGGTTGAATGTCGTGGGCCTGACCTCAGCGGTCACATGACGCTGCGTAACGTGCAGGACGACTGGAAGCTTTTGATTTACCCGAGATAAGACGTCGCTTCGGTTTCCACTAATGCTTTAAAGATTTCCAGGAACGAAACATTTAAACTGCAGCATTGCACACCGAAAGCTGACATCACAGCAACTTGGTTGATACGGGGGCATCAGTTTCCATCACTCCGTTGTCTCTTCCTCTGTGCAGCATTGTGCCATCTCAGACACCAAAACCCTGACAGTGTTGAATTCAAGCTTCCTCTCCTTCTGTCCCCGTGTTATTCCGTCTCCTTAGTCTTCCTTCAAAATCACAATTTCCCTTTTCAGCTCCGCCTACAAGCGATGATCTCATCTCTGCGGTTGCCTTAGTCACCTAACAACGTGTCTGTGGGGGCGGAGGCACAGTGGGAAGAACCTCATGGAACAAAGCCTCGTACACGTTGACGCTGCCGTCAGAGCTCAGCCCGGCGGCGACGACAACGGCCTCCATCCTCCAATCGGCGATGAGTCATTCTGGCGTCGAGAATTGACGGTCTCCAACTCGGAGATGTAAACCTGAAAGTGATGCGCAGTCGGGAAATGCTGCACGACCGTGACGAACGAGATTAACAACTTGCCGACGAGAGACTCATCAATATATTGGTCCTTATTAGTGCGTCTTAACTGCAGTGCTGCGTTCAATGTTTCAGTCAGTGAATTCAAAAATAAAGAGAGAGACAGGCAAAATATAATCAAGCACAAGTCCATTATGAACCGTCGGGGTTAGAGCTGGAATACACCAGAGATCCATTTTAAAGATTAAATCCCACCAACACCCAAAAGTCACCTTTTCTAATTTTATGCAACAGAAAAACACAGCTCGGATCAATTCTGCGTACATTTTAGAAGCTGTGTCAACATTTATTTTGTGAGTTAGCCAACACGTGATATGAGCTTCTGGTTTTACCTGATGAATCTGCATCACAAGCCAGTATATCCGTTTATATCCAGTGGGTTCGTGAACAATGAGGCATCGGTTGCTTGTACATATCATTTTCTAGCTTGACAGCTGTTGATCAGAGCAGGGCAGCTTACACGAGCAGAGAAAAAACAATAATTGGAATCCCTCAGTTGTACATCACAATAATGTTTATACCATCATCATCATCATCATCATCTCAGGGCACGCAGCAGTGTGAGTGTCTGTCTCAACTTCCTTACTGTTCTTCACTCTCCAACCAGCACACGAGAGCAGGATAGATACAAACGACGTCCAAACACAATTTTGTCAGCAACGACATCTCCCCTGTCAGGTGTACAAATGACATGCGACTGCACTATACGTCACTCACGGGCAATTTCTATTTGTGAAGTTGACAGAAGACCGTCTTTTTCCCCCCATTTTCCACTGCCTAACTACAGAAATGGAATAAACGCCTCCTGGATCCGGCACTTCAGCACAGCCGAGCAGAACCAGAAAAAGAGGCAATCCAGGGAGGGAACATTTAGTTTACGACGTGCCTCTTCAAAATCAAAGAGACTGTAAATACAATCAGGAAGGGACAATCAGCGATGTTATGAACAACTATGTTGGGTGGGGGCATCTACGTGTGAATAACAGTTTATACAATACTAATATATATATATATAAAAAACCTGTTTTTGGCTTTCTGCTGGAAAGCTCAACTGTACGCTAAGTGCCGATCAGTGCGTCGTTAGTAGCGTTAGCATTTGATTTCATTAACGGGAATCTTTGATTGTTCAGCCAATAAAACAGGAGCCGGTTGTCATCCTGAATTATATAACATTACCTGGGATGTGGCAGATCACAAGCGGAACCCATGAGAGGAACAAATACGAGCCATGCATGGCAAGAGCAAGGGAGCGCGGCTCAGCGAGTGAAGCTGCGCTTATACCCAGAGGAATCGCCGGTAACGGCGCGACAAGGCGGGTTAACTGCTCTGTGATCAAACGCACTTACATCTGTCATGGACCCAACTCTGCTGTTGATCAAGGAATGTTTGGAAATACAACACAACAGGTCACGCCAGCATAAAGGGAACGCCGTCTGCTGAACGCACCGAATACACACGACGTATGGCTGGCAGCTCTCGTTTAGAAAGCCGCGCATGTTTACGTACGACACTAAATGCCTTTCTACCCGGCCTGCCCGTGTGAACGGCGCCGACCCGTGAACCGGTGCATCAAAATACAGCACAGTAGGTCAGTGATCATTTACTATGAGCAGCAATGTACAAGCTATAAAAGGCTACGCTAATCCTGGAAACCTCAAGCAGAACTTAAGCGTCTCAAAAACCATTCAATGCCATACATTATGGAGTCACATAAAAAAACAATAATAGATTTGTACAAATGGATTGAACACGGCTTTTAAATGTTCAGGTAGTTCAGTACTACAGACCGCTGGGCATCGAGGAGTTATCCATAGAGCTGCTTTGCTTCATGTACCGGATTCACCAACTCTGACATTTCACTCAAAATAAAAGGGAAGAAAGCTGTACAGGAAGGTATATATATTTTTATTAAAAGATAAATCGAGCAATAATACAAGAAAAAAATAATCACTCCCATCAGGTGGTCTCAGACTCAGACGCTCCATTTTCAGCAAATATAATGAAGAGCTTCTCATTTATTAAGACACAGTTACATTAAATTCACAAACGCCCTTTAGAAACAAACAGCAGCATCATGTGAGGGGCGAAGCCGACGACTACATCTTCTTGTTCCTGCGTGACACAATGATGGATGAACACCAAACAGGAGATTGTGCACACTGGCCTACGCCTGCCTGTTTTCCCAGCGTGCGTAACCGGTTTGTGTGTTCACACGCCTTCAGGGCGAGACACGGATCAAAACAGATCCTCCTCGTGGTTTAGACTGTTACCCGGGACGACCCCACCGGAGCGCTGTGAACCCGGTGACACGCAGTCAGTGCTCCGACCAGGAACAGCCACGCCTGACGTCACGCGGCAGACCAGCCCTGATGTCGGAGGGGAGGAGCCACGGCCGGGGTCACGCCCACATCGCGGAGTCGCTCAAATCAAAGTCTATAAACAAGGTCCGACTCCAAAAGTTCCGCTCAATGCGGACGGCTCCACCGGCCTCATCCGCCGGTCCTACCGGCCAGCCCGCGGTATGACGGAGGGGAGGGGAGGGGAGGGGGGGGAAAAAAACCCCCGCTCTCCCTAAATGTACCCCCCCCCCCCCCTCTCGCCATCGACGTAACAACATGTCGGCAAAGGACGGCCATGTTTTGCTGGTTATGTCGACACGGGGAGGAGGAAAAGTAGACACGGTGTTCCTGCTCTCTGGCTCCTTCCGCCGCCGCGTTAAAGTGAAACTTGAAACAATCAACAACTTGGCGGACGGACACGTCGTCTGAGCCCGCAGGTGTAACGTTAGCGGCCCGGGGGGTGGGGGGGCAAAGTTCACGCGGCGAGTCAAGTTAAAATATTTATAACGTTACACGGACGCGTGGCTGCGTGGGAACCACGCGGGGTGGGGGTTACGCACAAGAACCGCATCCAGTTTCAACTTGAGGAGGGAGGAGGGGGGAGGGGGGGGTAGCTGTGGCGACGCGTACGTAAAAAAATAAAGGAAGTTTATCATCTCTTACCTGGCCCCCCGGTTCCGGCGCGATGCTCCGGTAGCGCGGGCACAACGCGAGAGAGGCTGGTCGAGCGGAGACGCAGAGCCGGATTAAACGCGCTCACCGCCGCGCAGACAACAGGCGACAGGAAGGAGAAAACTGGCGATCACAAGGAGGATCTACGCCAAAAGCCACATGATCGTTGACGTCAGAGTACGTATTTGCATGCCGTCCTGCAGCGCCGGTGTCCGTCCGTAGCGGCTCCATAGTGCTGCGGCCGTGAGAACTTCAGAAACGGGAAGGGGAAAGTGGACCGAGCGCGCCCGGCCTGCGGGAGGAGCGCCGCGGGGTCCGCGGAGCATGCCGCCTCCCGTAAAAAGCAGCGAGTTGTCCCTGTGCTGATGCCCGCCAGCCTCTGCCATTGGAGCTCATTGAATATTAAAGTATCACAGGGGGGGCGTATATAAACCCCCCAAGACACGCCCCTTCTGCTTTCTCCCCGCCCACTCCTCTTTCTTTCTGGAGTTACTGCAGCGAGAACGCTGCAAACATGGCCAGCTTTTCATCACGCACGCAGAACGCACGCGGACATCTGGATTCACAAAGGTCATTCAGAGGTCAGCTGATGCTCACAGTCTCCACCATAATAGAAAGGTCAGTCGGCTCTCACACTGCAGCGACCTCCACTGGAGCCGCTGGGGAATTGTTTCTGACCTTGGCTCAAGCATGGAGGAGTCCTGGAGAAGATACGCACCGGTGCCTCCGTTTATTCCTTTGGGAATGAGTCGATCCAGGAATATTGCTTTGCAGATGTATTCCCTGCCAGTTAAAAACAAACACAAAGACACACGAACTGATCCCACTTAGGTTTTTTAGGTTGCTTTCTGGATATTGAAGATTTAAATTGTACAAAGCATGTCTGCTATTTCTTAATACTTTTTTTTTTATTATTATTAATATTGCATTCAATAAAGTTGGGGGATCATGTGAGACAGCTTTTTAAAAAGTCTAGTTGAGATTGGTGCTGCACAGGGAAAGATATGTTGACTTTTAGTTGCTACGAAACAAATGGATGCGGTAATTCCCTTGATGCTAACCAGTAGCCTAACATGTTGTTTCCCTCGAGAACTTCAGTATCAAAAAGCATCAAATTATATTCTATTAAACTTCTCCCGTCGGAGCAAGACACTGATGTCAGAACCAAAGTCGGTCAAATGTACTGCCAAATAAGTTGCATGAATTAAATCCAGAAGACAATAACGTGTTTGTTCATTCAATTGAAAGTTGTTGGCAACAATTTTTAAATGTTTTTCTCCAATAAATTACTGAAATACTCATTATTGGCTTTTCCCCTAAAATAAATATGCTGATGTCTCCTTTTATTCTTACATTTAAAGTGACAGGTGACAAGGGCAGCTTCAGTTTGGATGGTCATGAAACTCTTCATGTTAAATTATCCATGCAAATCAGTTGTGAAGCTATCTGCATTTTGAAATGAAATATCATCATCATAATCTTCATCATCATCATGGAACAGATTTCTGTTTCTCTGTTTAGCGCCTTTATTCCTTTCTTATGAATGAAAATGAAAATTCTATACATCCAATTGAGAGTAAAATATTAATCACAATGTCATTGACAAAGCAAATACTTTTTTTCTTTTGAAAGAGGACTATATAGAATATTGAACTGGACATTGAAGATATCATCTTGCTGTAATGCAAACAGGCAACCACATTTCTTTGGTGAAATAGCACTTATTTTAATTTATTAATTTTGTATAAAAAATAATTAATATTTTTTTTCCATATAGGAGCTAGATAGATAGATAGATAGATAAATATCACATTTTGAGCTAGGATGTGATTATAATCAATAGACACTAGATGGTGCCAAAAGGCTGTATACTCATTTCCGTGCAAATCACCTCTTTGTAATAAGAAGGAAGTCCAGTACTTTTTTATATTGATTGACTATTAGCTAACTCCGACTGTGAGCCAAAGCAACTGAAGAATAATTCATCACAAGAGTTTTAGATCTTTCAATGTGTTGAAGCAGCAGAGAGCATGGAGTATCGTTCAGAATGCTTCAAAAACTTCAAAAGAAAACAATAGGTGCTCAGTTAAATGGTGGGTCTCTGACATAAGCCTCACAAATTGCATAATATGATATAAGCAACAAGGAAAAGTTAAACAGACATAGAAAAACCGATCAATCAGGTGTTCCTCCATTACAATATCAATAGATGGTTAAATATTTGTTACAGTATATATATATATATATATATATAGTTTTGTTGACTAGGTGTGCATTTATGACTTCCATGCTTTTTACCTCCTCAGAAAACACTTCGAACCCACAGTTGGAGCATCGTCAAGAAGCTGTTCGGTAATGATGCATTCACAAACTGCTCATCCAGTGGGAATTCATGAACCCCGTTATCGGAACTGCAACGTCCCATGTTCAGGTTCAGCTGCTGCAACACCCATCACAGTAAATGAAGGAGAGGAGTTAGAAAGCATGAGGAAACTTTCAGGAGGGCAGAAGACAGAGAGGAAGGAAAAGTGAAGCAGTGATAGCAGAGGAGTATCAAAGACCCCCAATTCAGATAACTGTGACTCGTGTACTGGAAAGGTCTGCAGAGCACAAACTGAAGGAAGGGAAGACCTTGTGGTTAGAGACCGTCCTGCCACAGCTGCGCTCCCACAGCGGCCGGAGTGAGAGCTCGACACAGAATGAACATACTGTGGTGGTAAGACCCTCCTTCAGTCGCAGGAAGGAAGCACTTAATGAACTCCAGCAATCCCGGAGGTCAGTTCAGTTCATTGTCCTGCTCAGTTTAGCAGGCTCATTAATTCAGCCAACAGAAAGGGGCTAATACTTGTTTTAGATGAAGCTATTTTACAGTGGAGATCTGCTTTTTAAACAATACATCCAATTGCCATTTTGGCTCTGGCTGAACTACATATTCCTTGGCTTGTCTTCCTACGAGCGCTTTTCAAAGGAGCAGCAGTTCCTTGATTTGCAAAAGTATTTCATGTAATGTTAGCATGTCCAAAGACACTATTATTTCGTTCTTTTCCTTCAATGAACTTGATGACTAAAACCCAATTCATTGTTCTTCCATGCCCTCTGCTCCTACAGCTCTTTCTTATTTAACTCAGCATTCTTTGATTTCAATCTTCATAATAACAAATCAGCATTCTTTCTAAGTGAGAAATGTAACAGTGTATTGCATAATAAAGCTTGGCACTACTATGTTTTCCCATTGAACAAATAAAGAGGTGGCATTGTTTTATCTTCCCATTAATATGAAGCGCTCCTTCCTGTGGTTTGTGGAACTGTCACGTCACAAAATCAAGGTATGGAAGCGTTTATCACAGTGGCATGAATTTAAATTTGCATCTGTTTTCTGGCATGGCACAATAAAATCACACAAGTATATGTTTAATTAAATGTTTTTTTATTGGTGCCACCTCTACCTTCGAGACTAAAGTCTCCCAGAGTCTGACAGAGCGACCACTGTAATCATCAAACACACACATGGTTACAATTCAACCAGAAGGCTTTTGGCAATGGCAGGATAGAGAGAGAGAGAGAGAGAGGAAGAGAGAGCAAATAAGGTAAAGTTAAAAACAGAGGTACATAGAGGAGAAGAGAAGGGAGAGAGTGAATGGAATAAGAATGAACGGGTACAGATGAAGTCATTGCAGTGGAGATGTGAAGATAAAATGAAATAGGCACAGCAGGACAACTGGAGAACAAAAGTAGGAATTGTGGGGGAAGTAAGAGAAAACAGACACAAATAGAGTGAACGTGTCATTCATGGTAGCTTCTCTGTTAATCCCTCCGTTTGCTTTCCAATGTTGGCAATAAAGGGTGAAGATTTCCTTCATTTATTCACCCTCTTCTAACCAGGCATGCAATTTATGTTTTCATAGACATATTTGGCTATAGGTATAAGAGTGGTAGTAGTGTTACTTTTTTCACTTTTCTGGTAAAGTTTGTATTTATTTTTAATTATTTTTAGGCCCTCCTCTGAATGGAGCATGCACACGAAATATAATGCATTCATTTTTCACATGGCACAAATATATACAGAATCAATGCCAACGATGACTAGAAGCAGATTTGTGCAGTGTGTCATGAAGGAGCTAATATTATGTTATCATCAGTCACACTATGTGAATAAATTGCATAGGTCACATGACGTCAATAGGAAGTTGATGCAGGAGTGGAGGACAAGCATTTTGTAGCTGTATCTGGACACAGAGAGAGTGTTTGCGTTATGTGACCAGACAATAAAGAGCACTTCGGTTATTATTTGCTGATGACAGGAAACAGAAATAAATGTTGAAAACATAGGCCATGTTACAAATGATCCTGCAGCAACATACGTTTGAGTCAGAAATGCAAAACCTTGCACTGTGTTGCAAGCGCCACCGAGTATCAACACAAATACTATTAGGGGAAAAATAGAGAAAGGCCTTCTTGCACCCATTATTATTTTTCCATCAGTTAAAAACCCCTCAAGCTTGTTTATATTTCTTGCAAATAATCACAATCATCCAAGTCGATGTAAAGCCCTGGATACAGCCATAGAGGCCTTTAAAATTGTGTGGTGGTAGGGTGTTGGCTTGTTTTTACTGGTTCAGACCCAAATGGGGAAGGAATCTCCAGTATTAAAATGTCTAAGTTCTGATTAAAAGAAAAAGTCACTAAATTGTTGTTTTTACCGTTAATGACCAAATAAGGTTTCTGGTAACATCCTATTTTTGGTGCGTAGGCCACTTGCTTTGAGGCTGTAATGTTTCCAACAGTAACATGCATGCTTCAGGCCCGCAGTCTGCGTCCAGTGAGTCAGATCATGGTGATGGTGGTCTCGGGATTGCATGCTGGCTTTTAGCAGTTAATGTAGTTCTGCTGCCCAAATGAGAACATGACCAGAAAGTCACTGCCTACGATGAAAGAGTCCAACCATTTTGGAGGTTGAAAAGTCTGATGAACTTAAAGTATAAGATTTTCTGTTGGTGCATAAAACAATGTTCATAGTAGAATAATAAGACTTTATAGTGTTACTTTTATTTGTGCATCCATAAAGCGGTCATGTGAAGAATGAAAAGGACCGGAGAGTTCAACATTTGCAGCCTCCATGAATGTTGGATTACCATTTAGAGGAAGTTAAAGAAATGACTGAATGCGGTCCCAGTGACTCTGACATTGTGGTTTCAAACAGTGATCAGTCATCTGATAAGAGCTATAATTGGAGTAAACCCTTTGGGACAGAATGTGAGCATGACCAGTGGATTGGGGTTGTGTAAACTATCTAGACAGACACTGTAAAGGATGGTTTTGTTGAAGCGGAGGCTGAAGTTAAAGGTGAAGATAATGGCTAACATTTGAGCTGAGCTTCAATCCCCACCTAAGAGACCAAAATAAGTCTCTTTGGTGGCTGGGGTCAACATGTGAGGTCGGAAATGAGATATTCCAATGGAGCATGAGGTAGAAATGATAAAGGATTAAGGTGCCTCCTGGACCCTGGAGGCGCCCAAGGCATGTCTAACTGCAGGACACTCTACACTAAACCATTAAGAAAGAGTATGGCAGACTGTATCTCAACTGGCCTGGGGACATTTAAGGATCCCCCCCCCCCCCCAAGAAACGGAGGGCTTGGGGTAAGAACATAATGAAGCCTACTTACAGAGTGACCCAGACTCAGCTATGCAGCGGAAAATTGATACATGGATACTTGTTCACTTTCCAGGATGTTGAAGCTACAGAGAAGAAGAGAAAGATGGTAAAGAAAATGATGAATAAAGAACAAAAAGGATATTGAAAGTCTTAAACGTGCCACCATGTGGTATGAATAAACCCATCGTTTAAATGAATCACACTATACCATATAAAAAAGCATTGAAAAGAAGCCCGAGTGACACAGGTCACAGTTCATTTCTCATGCCATTTTGTCCGTCATACTTCATGCATGCTTAGTTTAAATTTCATGCTGGGACTCGCTGGGGACGCCAATTATCAATAGCCATCCACATCTATCCAACAGCACAGTGTCACAGCTTCATTGTCCTCCCTTCATCCGCCTGATGTCTATTTACACACGATTCTCTCTGCAACTCCACTTCATTCACGGTCGTATTTGGTCCCCCGCCACATTACTTCTCATCTTTTAGAGATTCATCAACTCCATAATTTCATCGTCCTCAGCAGAGTCATCCGCCGGCACCACCGCCAGTGTTTTGGAGACTAAAAGGGTGACATTTTATTGCTGCTGCGTAGGACACACGCCCTTTGATCACAATTTTCTGAATAACCTGAGACATTACGGCAAAGCAGTTGCCACATATCTGCTGCAATAAACACCGCAAAAAAGCATGGGCCTTTACTCATTGTCTCTCTTCATTAAAGCTTAAACAAGACATGACACCGGAAGAGGCTGAATGGTTCCATGTGCAGGAGGAAACCGACCCGCACTCAGTAACAATGCTGCCATTGTGGCATATTTGGTGCAGCGGTACAGACAAAATACCTCCTGGTTAAAAGTACTACTGTATGTAATATCAAATCATATTTTACATATTTCTACCATCCAACTATTCTGTCACGTTTCATACTTTGTGTGCTGTCCCCATTGTGTTTTATGTGCATAAATACATATTTTCTATTGGTTTCTTTTTTTATCTGCCAGTTTACAGGTGCATGATGCTCTCAGGTTGTTGGCATAATCAAACAATACAACAGCATGCTATCTGTAACAGTGTCATTGACCTTATGGGATATGATTTTCCTTTCATTTCGGTGTATATGGCATTTCAGAATGCTTCTTGCTTGTCCAATACGCAACACATATCTACAGTAGCATAGCTATAAACAATAATGTGTATTTATGTAAATATGTATAGTACATACTTTAACGAAGGTGGGAGTAAGGCTATAATCTCCTTAAGGATATTACATTGACGTGCGCTCCATCCTCTCCGTATCACTGTTTCTGCTTCTGCTTGTACCGTCTGTATATTTATCAGTGAGTCATTCACGCCTACTGGATTCCTCTTTCCTCTGTTATTTGAAAGCCACATCATTGGCAGTTCTTTATCTGTTTGTCTTTGTTGGTACGTGGACATCATACAGAATATTCATTCAGTATAGAGCAGGGAATATGGAAAATCACTGTGGGATTCGGAATTAAAACAAAAGCAAAGTTCTTATTCAGCACTTCATTTTGTCCTTTTCCCTCCTCCCAAACAATTTATGTCACCTCAAGTGACTTTTCGGCTTCCTCTTAAATCCCCCAATTTTTTTTTTTTTTTTTAAACCCACTTAGTTCCTTTCTCATTCCCACCATTGCATTGACTGTGGTAACCTCTGCACCAAAATATAGTCAGTCTTTAATTAGTACAGCATCAACCCCACACAATAATACACTTTGTGATAGAAACAAGATGAAAGGACATGCATGGGAATATATTTCCAATTATTGTTGTCTTCTTTGTCTGCTTCTTCTCTCTGTGCAAAAATCCAAACATGCAGCATCCAGCAGGGTGCGTTGCATGTGAAGGGAAATTAATTGGTCTAAAATGGCTTAACAACGCCACTAACTGATGGTGTCTGTTTACAGTCAAGTGAAGCAAACACAGTAAATGAGTGAATGGAAGCACTGCTGTGACCTTAGCCTGATTCGGTCAACTTAATTTGGACTCATCTGGAAACGAGGATTTATTCAAGCTTGATTCACTTGGACTTACTGTTTTAAATGAATGGCTGACCCACGGTTACAGACAGGTTAAACACTTTCCTTGCAGAATAGACAGAACAGGACAGAATGAATACGACTAACTGAAGTGGAAAATTGCTTAAACTCCATGAACACTGCTTGATGTTCAGTCTGATATCTGAACTACAACCTGATCTCAGGGCGCTTTATAACAAATCCCACTTTGTTGGTCTTTTAGGTAGACGCCACAGTGCCTGGAGGGGCTAATATTGTGTACTATATGCACAACTCGATTATAATAAAGTTAAGTGCAATGGTCTGCACCAATCCACGATATTTGAATATTTGTCTAAAGGATGGTGAGAAGAAACGGAAGTAATTGGATGAAAAGAGGGAAAGAAATGACAGTCCAGATGGTGGCATGGATAGATGCAGCAGATTCTCCAGCTCCGGATAAATGTGTTGCTTTAAATGCAATTCAGGCAGAAGGACTGCTTTAGAGATATAGGCTCATGGATTAATCTACAGCAATCAACAGCACTGACAGGAGCACTGCATACCCTTGGATTACTCAGCCCTTACTACTACCATGGTGCTGCGGTCAGTGGTGTCAGAGAGGAAGGAAGTGGGCCAAGCTGTCTGGAGTATTCTCAAGGCTAAAGGCTAAACTTGGCCATCTATAGATCTCCCTACTTTTATACAAGATAATTTCTGCTCTTTGGACATTAAGAATTATGACAACAGCTAACTCCCAGTCTGTGAGTGGCATTGCTGCACGCTTATTTCACAGAAACATGGCAGCATGAAAACATGACGAATGGCATGGTCATGCTTACTTCCTGTAAGACCCATGAAAGTACACTGTAGACTGGCATGTGAGTCACACAATTTGTCACTGGAACTTCTGGTTTTAAAGTTCAGGATGTTTTATTTATCTGCGCTTCATCGGGGGGGGATGATCTCATTTGCACATACACACTCCAACCAAATTTTAAACACTTATGGACCCTTCCTACCTGGACACTTTAAAAGTGAAACCTTGACAATCGGCCTTACAGCGCCCCCTAGAACACGATAACAAAAATTGAATGGGAATTAAAAAAATAGTTTGACAGAAATTATTGAAACTTTCCAGAAAATTCCCTCATGTGGTCCCGATCAAAAAACACAATCGTAACCATGTTGTTCTTTTGACGGTGTTGCCGTGGCAATGGCCGGCATTCCCCATGTTAATCAAATGAGTGCACAACAAAAAAAAGCAGAAAAAAAACTTTGATCAGATTTCACTGTGAGTCGAGATGAAGTAAAAGCTGCTGTTTCGATGCGTACAACATCTTTAAATTGTACTAACCCACATGAAACATGGTTGATAAAACCATATACAGTACATCATTTAGAGGTGTAGTTGTACATCCATGCCAGAAGGAGGCGCACGCGTCCTTCCGTGTTGCACTCAGTAAGTGCCGTTGTATGCACGCGCTCACTCGTTCTCATCGAGGCCAGCCCAAGAGAACGTCACAAGAGAGATCTGAAGAAAACCTCGGTAGGAGGCAAGATTTATAAACCACAAATCAGTAATTAGTCCTCACATCGCTTTTATTAATAAGTGCTTGCTTGTTAGGACCGAATCCAGTATTGAACTGAACGGAGGAGCCGCTATCATCCAGCGGGCCCTCTCGACGTGAGCTCCGGTAAGGAAGCTACGGGGGCTAAAATGCTAGCGCTATTTGCTAACAAGGCCCAAGTTGTTTCTGGGCAAATAACACCTAGTTCTGATGATTATCTTTCTAAAATAAACCAATCGAAGATATGATACTAGATGTTTAGCAGTAAAATGGTATATTATATAATCTAAATTGTAAAGAATGATTGGGAAAAAAAGGCGCTAATAGCGCTAGCACGGAGCTAACAGCCAAGTTCAGTGCCAAATTCAATACGAATGCTAACAGCAGCTATCCGTTAGCTAGCTATCATCCAGCTACTGCAGTGATAACGTGGTGCAGCATTGGAGATGCATCACGCGTAGTTCTGTTGACTGTTAAGTCATTTTTATTGTAAAAATATGCTTTCATGCTGATTAAGACTTGGATGCAGTTCATTTAATTTTGAATGTTAAAATATGAAAGTTTATGTTAAAATACAGTGATTATATGATTATGATTGTATGATACTGCCTGATTTTAATGTGTGTTGATTGTTTTTTTTTTCTTTTAGTGGATTAAGACCCGATTACCCTGGAGGGTTCAGTGGCGAGCCAGTACCAGAGATCTGGACTGTGGACGGACCAGACGCACGGCGTGGGTTCTGTCAGTCCTGGTATAGGGGCACTCAGACCAGGTCTTGGGCCTCCTCCGCCACATCGCTCTCTGAGGGCCACTGGACGTCATCTGGAAAAGAAGCCAAAGAAGACGTTTGTTACCAAAAGGACTGAGGCGAGAATTTTTAGAAGGTCAATCACAAAGTATTGGAGAACAGACCTTAGAATCATTGTTCAAGCTCAAGACAACTTTCAGATCTGCTGTGATGTGGATCTGAAGAGTCTTACCGTGAACGATGGAATAGTAAATGTCTCCGTTTAAGCTCGGCTTGAACGGAAGCTGCGCCGTTAAGGACTCAAACAAGACGACGCCGAGGGCCCACCAGTCGACTGGCTTCCCATGCCCGCGCCTGTGGATGATTTCAGGAGCCATATATGCTGGAGTTCCAACCGTCTGCAGGAAGAAATCAATGAGAGGAATTCAAACCTGAGTAATAATCCCAGCGATGCACGTTTGATTGATGTAGAGAGGAAGAGAAGAGAATAACCTCAGAACATTCAAGCTCTGCGATGGCTTCCGGGCGACCCGGCGTTCCAAGCAGCCTGGAGGCCATGTTGTTCTCCCCGATCTGGGCCAGGCCAAAATCTGCGACCTTGACGTGGCCGGTGGAACCGATCAATATGCTGCAATGCAAACAGCAGAAACACGACTGTTGTTAGATTCTATGACAACCTCAAGACTGTCTCTGCTCTATGCTGGGCTACATTCGTTAGCATGTCTGGCTAACCGCCCTTCTACGATAGTCACAAAAGGCTACCGCTAAATTCTCCAGACACATTTGGGAAGCTCAATCTAAATGTTTCTCTGGCGAGGACTCACTTGTCTGGTTTGAGGTCCCTGTGGACAATCCCGTAGGCGTGGATGTATTCCAACGCTAGGGTTGTCTCTGCCAAGTAGAGACGGGCCAGATCCAATGGAAGGGGTCCCCCCCCTTTGGAGCAGACGACCACAATCACCCCCTACGAGGTCGGAAGGAGACAGAGAGCAGAGACAGTCAGCCATTAGCTGTGTTGGGTCCAAACGTGTACTCGATACATGAAGCGTTAGCGTGCGCTACACAAAACACTTGTTACATGACTGATCAGCAACAACACGCTTACCTCCCATGAGCTCCATCACCATGCAGCTGTCCGCCTTGGTCTCAAAGGAGCACAGCATGGAGACGATGAATGGGCTTCTGGTGAAGGCCAGAATGCCTCGCTCCAAGCCCAGCCTGGTGGGGGAGACCAACCCGTGCTTTACAGACTTCATGGCAAAGCGCTGACCCGTTGCCTTGCTGCTCACCATGGCAACGGACCTGTGCGAGACGCGAAAGAGAACGTCAGCATCCTCCGTGACTGGAGAGAGAATCAAGAGAGTCGGTAGGAGCAAAAGAACTTCTTATCTGACTCACCCAAAGGCACCTTTACCGAGCGGATTCTGCACCTGGAAGTCGGTTCCTGCAGCTCCCAGAGCGGGACGGCACGTCAAACGACCCTAAAGACGGGAACGAGTCCAACCGTCCAGTCTGGATGAAGTTTTTCAGCTTCACCTGCTGAAGAAAGCGAAGTCGATTCGCAGGGACAAAAATCATCCCCTAAATCCGGAATATAAGCTGCTTCCATCGGGCGTTTGACTGGCACTCCCCGGGGTCACTAAAAATAGGTACAAGTTCTCCTTTGTCCCACTCTCCATCAGGGCCCTGAATGACACGGAAAGGAGGTGACCCTGCCTGTGTTTATGTATGGATGTCACCTGTTTGCATGTTTGCACTGTTTTTATTACGTATACTATGCACCTCTACAACGATGCTGCTCTTAACTCTCGTCTTACATGTCCCTTAAATGTTGTAGAAAGTGTGTGGAACTGCTGTAAACCAAACTGCCCTCCGAGGGACAAAACAATAAAAGTGAAGTGTGAAGTGAACCGTCAATAAATACGGTCTAGAATATATTACTGTGGTGAGGTGAAAAGACAGAAGTCAAGATTCTCTTTGCAGTCAAGAGACATGAGGGCTCCCGCTGCCCCCCCCGCCATCTGTGACTGAAAGGACTGGACAGTGCGTACCTGACGGAGAACCTTCTTCGGTTTGTCCTGCAGCTCGGTGCAGAACTGCAGGCTGGCCTGACCGCTGTGGAAGGTCTCGCCACGTTCTTTGGCCAGCTGCACTCCAGAGCCTCTGAGATCTGAAATGTGGAATGAAAGTTATCAAAAAAAAAAAAAAAGGCTGCAGAGCATGATGCTTGCATTAAAGGGATGTTTTCTATTCTTTATGCTTGGATTAACTGAAGCCGCCTCTGGCAAATAAATCAAAGCGATGCAAGTGTGGTCCCCTGGGTGACATCGCGTTGAGAAGACTGAAGAGGAGAGTCATCCTCTGAATAGAGATGTACAACGGAGTCAAGGCTGAGTACCAAATACTACTGAAGAGCGTCCCTTTGATTGGTTCTGGTGTTTTCTCACATGATTAAACTGTATTCTCTGCAACGCGTCTAAAGTTTGCTTCTTTTTTTGGTTCATTCTAGTATTGAAAATGCTGTTGTAAAGCAAAAGCACTCGAGACAATTATGTTTGCAGCATGAACACGGTCTGTCTGCACTCTCCGCGTGGCGTCGGCCTCAGTAGGACCTGCGCGGTTACGGGGTCAGGTCCGATATCCACAGTTTAGGAATAGTGGCCTGTGAGCTGGTGAGTGGCAGGGTGCCTTTCCAGGACATGCCCCCCACTCAGGCAGTTACGACTTCATTGACTTGTTTAGACGCCGTTGTGCCCCTGAATGCATCACTGCCCAGGTCTCTGTGTTTAGATGCTGCAGCTCCCACCGCTGCCTCCTGGATGTGGCGCCCTTTCCGCTCAGCCAACTGGGCAGCCTGAAGGTGTCGCGGTCCGGGGAGAGCGTGGCCACGGGAAGCCTGACCCACAGCACCGCCGACCGACCCCAAAAACCACTCTGTCACCCTGCACAACCTGGGTCAGCTCATCGGCCTGTCGGCTGGCGAGGGCCTACGATGCCGCTTGCGGCTTTAATTTATGTTTTGTTTCCTTTGTTTTATTTAGATGATCTAAATCAAAATACAACCCTTCATAAATCTGACTGAATGGCTGCTGTTGGGTAGATTTTTCTTGTACACATGACCACAGTCAGGCCCCTCCTTGTCACTTTGTAGTGGCATGTAGCCCCTGAGCCTCTGTGTGTCTGCGTGACACTTAAAGGAAATTGAATGTCACTCTGGTTTCCTTTCCCCAACCACGTGAAAGCCTGGGAAGCATTTGTTAAGTGTCAGCAGAGTCACCTCTGTACTGACTCTAACCCCAACAAGAAAAGCCATTGGACATCTGCACCAGTTCTGAGAATGTGAGCCACTCTGCTGTATCAAGGAGGCATTTTATTCCATTTGGTGGTTTCTTTGATCCAGAAATGCTCTCTGAACACGGAGTCAACCTTGTCCACAGGCAATTCTGCAGATTTGGAGGCTGAGCACTACAATGGAGCGGTATGACTCATATCCGTAACTGGTAAATGAAAAGTCATGGTCAACCTCCCGATATGCTTTGGGCAACGCGTTCATTACCAACACATGCACTTCAGATGTATTTCTGTTCTAAACCAAATGATGTCACAAATGAAAACTCACTTGGGCAAAGTAATGCTTCACTGATTACACTACTTTCATCCAAATTATATCAGAGCGAGCATGAATATCAAATATTTGACTACATATTACAGTAATATTTAGATTTATGATAGTATTGCTCATGTTGTTACATCATAACCTGGTCTCTTGGGCAACGTTTTCACTCTTACTGTTTGCTACTGGTTGAAATGCTTGCACATTTCATACATTTAATTATATTTCAGGAGAAACATGAGGTTGAAAAGCAATTGAAAGAAGATGCTTTAATGCATATTCTGAATCCTAGGTGGAGGTTTGCGCCTGCTCTCTGGACCAGGACCAGCCACACAAACATACACACAACTGTGTATGAAGCCATAGCAACAGCCCACATCTCTGATCGTGCTGTGCTACGGTGAGCAGCTTGTTAAGTTTGCCGTTTTATGTTCCAAATGCAAATGTCTCTTTGTCTTAGAGTTTTTAATGTGTCTGTTGAGAGCCGAGCGGTTTGTGTTGGTTTATAGTTTTAACCATTAGTGTGATAACTTCTACATTTTGTCACACCGGCTTCTTTTGCTACTGTGATGTTATTCCTGACCCTTGGGTTGAATGTTATGCTGGCATTGTTAATTTGTATTTGGTACACCAACAACAGCAATCTGTAAAGGAAAAAAAGCCTTTAAAAATATGTATGATAAATTTCGTCATAGTTTTGTTATCTACATACAAATGGTCTGATGTGATATTAGTGACGCCACATTTCCTAAATCCCTTCTCTCAGAATGGAGATTGGAGTTGTACCTTTAAGGAAGACATTGAGATAAACAATGGTGATCAGAGAGGAAATTATTTAATAAACTTACAGAATTCAACTGTTTACTGGAAGTCTTGGGGCTTGAAGCTGCATAAATCTGACAGACTAAGCTCAGGAGCCTCAAAATGATGGTTTCTACACCTGTTTAGTAGGATAAAGTGCAAAACAGTCACAGATTCGTACAAACAAGTTCAATAGCCACTGATTATTATCCAGCTGCCAATGTGGCCCTTGGGGTGATGATGATGATGATGATGATGATGATCTGTTGGCTGGTGCATCAATAAGACTAAACAACTCATGATTGAGTTTCCTTGAATTAGCTTTTTTCATCATATGATGAGTCCTATTGATTTTGGTGATTCCTGCCCACCGTGAGGTTTATTGGTTTGGTTTTCCTGGTGAATTTACTCCACAGCTATTGGATGGAAAAGCCGAACAGCATGTTAGCATACTGATATTTACCTCAAAGAACCACTGCGCCCCAAACACAGCCGAACAGAACATCAAGCATGGTGGACTACTTGTCTTGTTTACCTTTCCTGAGGTTTAAACAAAACGAGTCCTGGTAACAGATATGGCGAGTGGATTTAGCAACCGCCTACCTCAGATCCCCAACTGGATTCTTTCTTTGTGTTCAGGCTGTTTTTGTGACCTTCTGTGTTGATGTTAAATGTTCATTGGGAAAGGAATAAAGAGACAGAAAGGGCATCGTGTGTGGCAGGGGTCAGAGGTCAGGAGCAGTATTTGTTTTTGGGTGGACTCCAAATGACTCAATAAGAGCTCATCCTGAGGAGACCACAGGGCAATCAGGGTGAGTGCAAACACCACCAACCTACAGATAACCTGAAATAATAACTTGGCCCGTGAATGTGTGTGTGTGTGTGCGTGTGTGTGTGTGTCAGAGTGAGGGGTGATGTAATTTTTGATGGGTCACAGCAATTACAACAACCAATCAATGAGTCCTGTTCTGCAATACAAGCACCACATGGAGAAGGACATCTAATATTCTATGGCAACATGACGACTGACAACCTGCATTAATGCATGACATTACACTGGAACGTTTCAACACTGGCTGGTCGAGAATTACATTGATCTCGACTGAAAGGTAATACTGACATTTAATTTGAGGTATTCACACTTTTCCTGTAAGATTAATTTAAAAACAAACAGCATGGCGCTATTTCTTTCATGCTAACAGGTTCACTAGTGAGCCTTTCCTTTTGGATCTTTTGATCTCGCATGTTGAAGTCACCATCGCTTGCTTTTCTACCCATGCAGCAGAGGGAATGTGTAACCATTTACACACTCCAACCCCGGTGCAGCTCAGAGGACTGACCGACTCACTGTGGGGG
Source organism: Brachionichthys hirsutus (assembly GCF_040956055.1). NCBI lineage: Eukaryota > Metazoa > Chordata > Actinopteri > Lophiiformes > Brachionichthyidae > Brachionichthys > Brachionichthys hirsutus. The sequence goes on from NC_090899.1 coordinate 12,036,861, forward strand.
CTTTGTTCAGTCTATGAGCATGTCTGAAAGCAGACCGGGGGGTGGGGGTCCTGCTTGGTGGTGGCCTGTTACGGAAAAAGGCAGCAGGAGGTTACACACACACACACACACACACACACACACACATTTGAGCCAGCAGATGAATGTAATTCAAACACTCTGAGACAATCTTTCATTGTCCCCCCCCGGTCTCGAGGGAGGAATCATATTATTAGTTTGTGCTTTACATCCACATTTCCTCATTTCAAAATGTGATGCAGTGACCCATTTATCCATTCAATTACATTTAACTACAGATGAGCTTTCTGGCTACCTGGAGGCAGAACAACAAGCTCATTCATTCATTCAATCATTTTCTCACCGCTTAGTCCGGCACCGGGTCGCGGGCCAAGCTGGAGCCTATCTCAGCAGTCAATGGGCGAGAGGCGGGGCACACCCTGGACATGCCGCCAGGTCATCGCAGGGCAACACAGAGACAGACAATCAGCCACACACACACACTCACACCTACGGGCAAATTAGCGTCACCAATCCGCCTAGGCTGCATGTTTTTGGTGGTGGGAGGAAGCCGGAGAACCCGGAGAGAACCCACGCAGACACGGGGAGAACATGCAAACTCAGCACAGAAAGGCCACAAGTCGGATTCGGGCGCTTTCTACTGCGCCAGAACAACAAGTTGTAAACAACAAAACAACAAAGCCATAAAATAAGTGTCATCTAGTTAACCCTCTATGGCATGATATTTTATTTTACGAATGTGTGTTCCTGTGGGGAACTGAAGGACTCCATGTTTCTCTTTTTCATCCATGACCATCCAGTGGGCTGTGGCATCCGGACGGACATCAGGGACCGGAATAGGTAGAGGGTCCTCTTCTCCTCTTTACTTCGTACTCCCCAGCAATTGTGGAACTGGGACAAGCTCTCTTGCGCTCCAGATTAATGCCACTTTTGCACAAGCTTTCTGCAATATACGTCCTGGACTGTTTCCATCTTGATGAAGTCTGACCACACAATTAATACCTTCCAGCAGAGATTGGGGAAGTGGGTGGGTGGTCAGAGACAGATAATTGGAAACACTTAATTGCTGACAGTTGTAGACAGTTCTGTGGGTAAAGCAACCCTAACTAATATGGGTTGACTGACTTGTTAAATGATGTGGGTGAAGGGAGGAAGTTGTGCATTTGAAGGGGAACAGTCCCCTTCAAGTTCATCTGTAGAAGAATTCCCACACCAGGGGTTCCCAACCAACCTGTGCACATTTGCAAAGATAATTAATTAATAAATTTAAATGTTTGACAGTTAAACATTTGAATTTATCTATGTAGTATTTTTTGCCAATACCTTTAAACATTTAGCTTAAATAAACTTGTTGCAAAAATTTAGTATAAATTGCATCCTTCATCTTCATATGATCTTCATTACTTTTGTGTGAGAACATATTCAAAGTTTTCTAGGAGTGTGAGGCATAAAAAAGGTTAAGAACCCTGGCCCTACATTATTAACATGCATCCAACCAAATAGGAGTCTGTGTCAGGGTGGGCTGACACCATTCAGTCACCATTCTCATTCATTGAATCATTCCTTTAATAATTAATTAATTATAGTTCAGCTCTATTAGTCCCTTTCCCTCCACCTCCAGCTTTTCCACTGTTCTGCAGGCTCCATATAGACCTGTAAACATCCGTGGGCACCTGGAGACTGCAGTGCAAAGAAAATAATACCAACTGCAATGGGTAAGATAACTTTAATTTTATACACTAATTTATGATTTGTTGTTGGGACTTCTGTTTTTGCTATTTCAATTTAGAAAGAGACACATACACACACAAATAGAGAGAGAGAGAGAGCGAGAGAGCAATGAACTGCAGTTACTGCACTGTTAATTCATGAGTTTTTCTAGACAGAACTGTTCTATTTCAAGTTGATATAAATCTATCTGCTGTCTTGCCAATGTTTTCTTTCAGGTTGTTTTATCTTCATCAATAAATTAATTCACTTCACCTCAGTCCAAGCGCTGATAGTGACATTCCACTCAGTTTGATTTGTGATTTAGGAGACTCAGGTGGCATTTAGAGTGACGCAACATCCCATAACGGTGGATTACTTATCTGTGTTCTACAATATCAGGTGGATTTATGAAATGATATAATATAATCTCCAGTAGATTTACCTGCAACTTGGCAGTTGTTGACAGACACACCATTTATATGATCCTCCCTGGACAGGATGACGCACCAGTACTAGGGGTTTAGGGTTAGTCAAGGTCTCAGTGGGAGACAGGTAGTGATCATCTGCAGATTCATCTCTATTATATAGGACGCGGTCATCATCTTCAATCTGCCATTGTCAACTGAACAAATAAATATCTTCAAATATATTTGAATTACAGGATGTTTTTAAAGTACTTGAAACAACAAAGACAACAAAGTAGCAGCAACAATGGTAAATGTATGTAACATCGAAATCTATGCACAGGAGACATTAATTCTCAGAGGCTTCTGCCAGCTTAAATTGCTTTGCACAACAAACACGCCATTGCGTCAACCTTAAATTATATATATTTAATAGCAATAAAAGCATTGTAACAGAATTTACATGGAGCTGCGGTTTTATGAACTGCAAAAATAACAGATATAATTCCAACGGGAATGATTTCAAAACAGAGGTGAACGAATCCTTCGGCAACATATGAACAGGCCACTTTGCGAATGCCAAACTTGTGTGTCTGTGCTGGCGATGCAGATTTGTGGTCCATTAAACAGATCTGGATGGAAGCCCAGTGCATTGTATGCAGTCCATGTTCTTTTTTTTAATAAGTATATCGTTATGCAGCAGTTTGTGCAATCTGGTTCATGTAACTACAAATCTTCTGCTACACTGATGAAACAAATTCAGTTAACTAACTGCTCACAATCACAGGGATGCCATGAGAAATCAAAACTACTTTTTTATATCCACACTAAATATGCAGCTAGAGCAAAGACACATTAGCTTAGTGCAGCAGAAATGATGACAGCCAGAAAAAGTATGTGTTTCATGCATGAACATACCCGCATCTCTTAAGCTGCCTAATGACCAATTAAACATATCATTTTTTAATACAAAACTGAAACGTAACAGTGATAAGCAGTGTACTTTAAAATCCCATCTTCCATTGAAGCAGTATAGCTGCCCAGCTGACAAGGAAATAAAAAGACTTTTGGAGTATTTCAAATAATTCTTGCAGCAAACAGAACTCTTTCCTATATCTTTTGCCATGTCTGTCTCTCTTGTTCAATTCAAATTTCTAATGGATTTCATGCCCTCCAGTACATGTTCACACACATTTCATTGATCTGTTATTGTGCTGAAACGGCACTGACAGAGGCTTTGGATTATTCTCTAAATCAGCCAAGCAAATCCAAATCCAGTACATGGCACTGAAGCAGGAGTTTCTTTTTGTGTGTGTCATTTTATTTCCATCACACTGTTTCCACTGGTCATTAAAGATCCCATATTATACTCTTTTTCCACAAGTTAACGCAGTTTCCAGACACTTATATGAAATATCTGTGACAGTCTTTGGTCAAAATTGCGAACAGATGCTGCAGGACAGCGTCCCTCTTTTCTGTCTCACACAGCACTGTCAGAAACACCTCTGAAGATGAAACCGAAACTAAATTCAGCTGCGTGCGTGCATGCAATGAATGTGTATGTGTTTCTGTACTTGATTACAGAACTACACAAACTACGCAAGATTGACTGGATGGTTTATTTAGCTGTTTTTGGGTCGATAATGACCCAAACCCTCCATAATGGTCGTGCAGAAACACGGGAAAAGTGAGTTTTTCATAATATGGGACCTTTAAATCAAACTTGCGTTAACATTTACAGCCCTGCAAGGGCTGCTTTTGATCTGTTTGCACAAGTCCTTTTCTTATTGAGTCATTGCCATGAAATTGTGCGACATAGTTAGGGTATGTGTGACGTATACAGGCAACCGACATACAGTGTTCTATTTTCTTATTTGAAGGAATATAATAAGTCTATTGCTAGCTTTCCTAATGCAGATATTGCTGAGGATTTCTCTTCATGAATTTGAGGAACCATTTTCAGTGGCTTAATTTGGTCTTAAATGAAATTACTTATCGGTGTGAGGTGAACGTGCCACTCTATGGATGGAAACAGACTGACGTACAAAAGTATACACTTTCCCCTGCTGGCTGCTCGCGCCAGTGTAAATTTAAACCAGACTGGAGTACTTATATGCGATTGCATAATGATGATGAATTTGTGCAATAACTAAACAAGGCCCTCACTCCCAACAACACATGGACTCACGTTGGTTCTATTCCTAATGTGTTGAGGAAACTGTAGCCACATTGTGTATACAACCCACACATAGAGCGGTGGGGTGGAGGAATCTGAGGCAAACGAGAAAGAGAGAGAGCAGGGGGTAACAATAGGGTGAGTGTGTGTGTGTGTGTGTGCATTTAAGAGGGTTTAATGGCTCCATCAACAGAATAAAAGACGGTTTACCCTGTCAGTCAGCCAAATGAAGCAAAGGTACTTTATTTCTTGCAACATAAACATAATATTTATGAAGCTGCACTGCCGTAGGAGGGATGTTATATTGCAACTTCTCAGTAAAAATATTCTACATCGTAACATTTGAGTATGTTCATAGATTTCTGTTGTCTCCATTCTGTCCATATAATCGTTCAAACATTGATTTGCTTGTATGCAGCCAGCAAAGTGAGTTATAAATAATAAACATGCTCAGTTCAGTTGTGTCGCTAAATAATGAGTAATTATTTTTAATTAGTTGAAAGATTTCTTTCTTTCTTTTTTTTGTGTGGGCAGTAGAGCAATCTAAAAACTACATGTTGGATATAAAGATGGGTATTGAATTCTGAATATTTGGACATTCATAAAAGGTCAAAAATGAAATTATTAAATTAGCAGTCTATTCTTGCTGAATGACAAACAAATTAGCATTTGTTATTGATCTGCCCATCCCTATTACTAATGTACTTTTGGCTTGTCCCATCAGGGGTTGCCACAGCAAATCAACGTTCTCCACTTCACCCTGTCCTTTGCATCGTCCTCCCCAACACCAGCCACTCTCATGTCCTCTCTCACTATGTCCATGTATCTTCTCCTGGGTTGACCTCTAGCCCTGTTCCCTGGCAGTTCCATCCTCAGCATCCTTCCACCGATATAGTCCCCGTCTCTCCTCTGGACATGTCCAAACCATCAGTCTGGTCTCTCTGACCTTATCTCCAAACCTTCACTGTCCATCTTATTGTCTCATTTCTAATCCTATCCAACCTGGTTGGAGTGTTTCCTCCTGTCTTCTCCTCAGACTGCCCATGTATTGTTTTTTTTAATAGATTTGAAAAGTGTTTACAGGCACACTGATTTTCGTTTGGATTAGCATTCATAAAATGATTGTGAATCACATGTTTAAAAGCAAAATTACTTCTGTCTACTAAAATGCTAAAAAGCCACATTCAGCTCGGTTTGATGGTGCAATGAAAATAAGATTTCGTTTTCGTAGTTTTTTTTGTTTGCAGTGCACCTAGGAAGCTACACACGGTAATCAGCCGAACACATTCATGCTAATGTTCAAGGTTATTTACGTAACAGATTGTACAGAATTTACAGCCACACAGGCACCTGCACTGTATACGGTTTCACCGAACCCGAATGCTCTGAGAGGAAGGCTCAGGAGGAATTGAGTTTGGGCCGGACAATTTAGAGGCAAGCTTAGTAATAAAAAAAAAAGAAACCATTAACAATGAGAGCAAAGTCGAACCTGTCACGGGTATTGAATGATGACCCACCCTCCTTCACGACGACTGGAACCTCTGTAAAATGAGACAAAACCTCAGAAGAGTAAATGTTTATGAAAGCAGAGTAACTTTAGTCCCTCTGCTTCACTGGTAATTCAATCAGAGGATTAAATGTTACAACATCAGCTCTAGATTTGGGCCATGTCCCCTCGGTCACTATGGCGATCAATGCCTGATAAACAAAGAGAAAAGGTTGGTGACTCCCTCAAATGTCACGCAAGCGTACAATCAGTTTTGGGTAATTCTTTGCATGGGTGTTTCAAAGATAGCGAAGATTAACATCAAATCAATACAATGTTGGCATTTTATCATAATGAAAATGAGGTGTCTCATAATATGTGGCTATGTTATGATTCATACGGTATTAGAGTTTCCTTTTTGGCTATTAAGTGTCATTTTGAATGCTGGAATTCAGCAGAGAGATTCATTTTATTACATTTGGTCAAAGCAGGGCCATAAGTTTGTCAAAAGTCCCAAGTGACAAATGCATGAGTTCCTAAATGCAGCAAAGATTGTAAGGATAAGCCAAATGCCATCTGATATGAGTGTATTTTAATGCAAAAGACAGATGGACAAACAATCCAGAGTCAGTGCCCCAACTCTATTGTAGTAAACTTCACAGTACAGATACTGTAACTTGCCAAAAAAAACATCTCCCACTTCAGCCTAGAGCCCTCAGCAGGGAAACACAAGCATCGCTCATTGGTTCAAAAATGCACAATAATCTGTGTGTGGCTTTTCAAGTGCTCTCTTGAGTTTGTGTAAATAAATACCGATCATCTCCTTTCAGTAGCAAGTTTGTCTTTACAATTGCTTGCCATTAGTTTTCCTGTGGCAATGGTCAGTAAGGGCACCCGGGATTTAAACGGAGTGGATGATCTAACAGATTCATGGGATATTACGTCGATATCTCGTGTCACAACCTCAACTAAAGTCACGACACACATTTGAGAATGAATGGCTTATTTTGAAGTTTGCAGGCTGTTCAATTTGTGCATTATATGATCGCTGTTGTATCGGGAGGGCTATTAATGAGAAGGCTCTAACTTAATCAGCATGGTAGAAGTGGACCGGTTGTGTAACTGTGATGGTTTTGTGCTGTGATGTCATTCTCTCTGCAGACAGCATCCCGTTAACATCTGGGTTTCATTTTAATGTGCTGAGTGAGCATTGCCCTGCAGGACAGATGCAAAGACACAAAACACAAAAGACAAACATACCTTATTATTGAAGTTTGCATTTTAAATAACTGCCTTTCTGGTGTAAGGCCTGACACGCTTGCAGCTGTTATTTTTGGCTTGACTTTCTCCATGCGAGCGCAGTCGTTCTATGGATGGTGATGTCTGTCCAAAGGCCAGTCTGATGATGACAAATATATTTATTAGATAGAATGTTGGAGCAGTACAAGAACAGTCAAACAATAGTATGTATTACAGTACAAGTACAGTCAAACATCCTGTCTAAGAGGAGCATTTCAAAAAAGCCCTTGCGGTCTTGTTTCCGTTGAAAGTCCTTACTACATAAATCATCGACATTTAACAATACCAATAAAAATAAAAATAAATTACTCCAATGATGCAAAATAACAATAAATTAAAAGACACATAATATGTGCAACGTAGGTAGACAAAAAAAAGGGGGGATTGATCTGGAGAGAACCGTCATGACTATCTCCGTTTCTGCCCCCCTGAAAGGTGAATTTTCAGGGCTGTTTTGAATGAGGCCAAAGTCCTCCAGACAAGCAGCCCCACGGCACTGACATGTTGGTTTTTTTTCCCACACAAATGCATGCAGCAGTCTAAATGTTTGAATGACGTGGATATTTTTAGTTTTGCACCCAAGATGATGCACTGTCGATGATTTATGTACGAAGGACTTTCAACGGAAACAAGACCGCAAGGGCTTTTTTGAAATGCTCCTCTTAGACAGGATGTTTGACTTTATTTGTACTGTAATACATGCTACTGTGTGACTGTACTTGTACTCTAACATTCTATCTAATAAATATATTCATCATCATCATCAAGAACTATTCAGGACAAGCTAACAATCCTGCGATCATCAACATGCTCTGTGTCTGTGTCTGTGCCTAGACGTCTATTTCAGATCATTAAAAAAAGGAAAATTGTCAACAAAAATGCCTTTTCTTATATCACACGCTGTTAGCTGCTACTTCCAAAGTTTCTCTCATCCTGACTTCTACAATTTTTTGATTGGTCTGAAAGTTTGAAGACGAAAGTGGGCTGAGAGCGGATACAGTAGGTAGATGGTAGGTTTTGTGGACTCGCAACTAAAGAAACACTTCATGAGGACAGGAACATAGGAAGAAGGGACAATCAAATGACCTGCAGAGTGCAGACATGCCAGTTAGGGGTGTGAAAGTGGAAGCCAAGTAGCGGTGCCCAGGGAGCAACTTCGGGGGGGTCTCTTGCTAAGGGGCATCTCGCCAACTGTCAGTCCTCACTCCACATCTCTTGGCCCATATGAGCTGGTTTTGAACCTGCTTCCCTCCGGTCTCCGAGCCAAGTCCTTACAGACCGAATTACCGCCGCCAGAGTGAGTTTATCAAAACATTGACATTAGCTTGAGTGCTGCCTGTTTGACACTGGAATATCTGGGAAGGATTTTCCTTCTCGCAAAACATATTCTGTCATCCTCTGGAAGTTCCTCTCACTCCAAACGGGTCACTGTTTAATCCGTCACTGAAAAGGCTTTGAAATAGTCTGATTCAGCTTCTCAAGTGTTGATAAGAAATGTAATCATGTGGCTGTGTTAGTCTTCAGGTTGTAGAATCAGCCATGCATGTTACTTGGCATGCAAATCAATTCCTTTGGAGATTCTTTGCTTTTCCTTTCAGTCAGGGAAAATTTGGGAGAGGGGTCTGGGAGAGGGTTTTTCTTTTTTTTGAAGAAAAGTGAAAACACTTTGTATCAGGTCAGGCAGCATTTTCTTTTAACTTATTCAGTTTGTTCAGATGATGTAATGCATTAAACAGAACCCTGGAGTCGGACATCCATTGGAGATATTGTGTTGTTGCTGAGTATACCTCCTCTGTTGGTCTTCCAGAAAAACGCTTCGTCAAAAACAAAAAACACCTGTGTTTTCTCTTGAATGTTCCAAGATGCATTAAAAAGCATTGCTCAGAATTAACTCAGAATTCTCAAGAGCCTTATACAACTGTGTTTCAGTTAAGCTAAATTCCACTAATCACTAATACAGCGACTATCTCTGGACCATGTTTTTCCAGGTTCACATGTACTGGATGTTTTTCAGTGTATTCCATGTTCCATGCCACCTCTCAGGATTCCAACGCGTCTCTGGATAACATCGCAGGGCACACTTTAAAATGTCAAAATGAAGTTCCCTGTCATTCATACCTCAGTAAGGTATCACAAGCTTAGATGACATATTCAAATTATGATGTTTTATTTTAGGGCTATCAAAACGCATGACCTGTAGGAGATTCCGATATTATTATGTGACCAGTGATAATAATGTTTATTAATTTGGCTGTATTTCCAAATATTCAATTATAATTTGAATAATCACAAATATTTATACAACAAACAAACAAGCAGAAACACCACAAACTGCACATAACCAGGCAAAAGGCCTTTTGCAGTTCATGATTCTGCATTTTCAAAGTGCAACAGCTCATCTGAAGCGCAGTATCACCAAACTTAGATGTTAGTTCTCAAACCTACGGTAGATGTTTAAGAACTAAAATTAAAATAGAGAACAAGTGGATCTTTGTGCCAAATATGAACAAATTATCGCAAGCTGTACATAAAACCGCAATACCCGCTGCAGGTGTGGAGACAGAAAAAGCTCAAAAGGGGATGTGAATAATTCTTTTTCATTCGCAGGATTGTAGCAGTGGTGTTATGAAGCCCTGGGGAGCAGCCTTGGAGTGAGACGTGATTGAGCCAAAGGCCTCACTGAAGGTTCTATGACTGTGTAGCGCACAGTGATTTACAGCCACACAATTCTATCCCTCATTCTTACTGTTAAAAGACAGAACGAAAGAGCTAAAATACGGCTCTACATTAGATCTAAATGGTGAAAGCAACAGCAACACCATTGGTCGGTTGGTTGCTGAGTAACCATTCTGGTCGAGACAAAATGATCCCGAAACCAAAGTCTAGGAACCACAATAATTGTTCCCAGCTGTTGAATCTTTAATGACTTTGGTGATTTACCGACTTTTACTCTTGATATTTATCTTTTCATTGATGTCATGAAATTTGTTGCATTATTATTGATATTTTTCTCTCAAGGACGCCTAATTTGTTTTCTCTCTAGCACCATCATCAGGTCAGCAATGAATGACTGCAGTGGTGAGCTGCTGCGCACGCCGGAAACATGTTTGGCATCTAGATAGTTAAATCGTCCTTGGTTTCCTTTGTGATACATCATTTATATAATAACATATTTTTAATCTGAACAATTTCTGTTTTTGTATTTTGACAAGCATTTCTCCATAAATCCATCAGAACTTGCGTGTTGTTAACAGTTGGATCCGCTTTACGGTTTCTTCTCTCCTCTCGCCTCAGACAGCCTCAGTCTGCTTTTATTCACTGCCATATGGTCTTTGATGCCTGATGATCTCTACAGCAAATAAAGTGCTGCAAGTAACATGAGAGTATTGTGGTTGCAAAGTAACTTCACAAGAATGATGTGTATTTGGCCCACCTGTGAGTGTGTGCATGTGCACACACACACACACACTTTTTTTATGTATAATTTTTTTCCCATTTCTCACATTTTCTTTCACTTGTTTTTGAAAGTATGCCAGTTAAAGCTGCAGCTCTCATCAGAACTACTAGTAATCCCACCATTTGTCAACCCCCCCCCAACACACACACCACTGTGAAAACTATAAAACTAGGGCAATGGAAATCCCCCTTTCTCCCTTTGCTCATGTCTGTGTCGCTGCAGCGCTATCACTCTTGTTCATCAGAGCTGCTCACAGTAATCGTTCAGTTACAGAGTCGCAGCATGTTGAAGGCTTGCCATCCTCCGTTAGTGATACAGAAACATCTGCAGACTGCTGCTCATCGGCTGTCTTTAAAGGTCTGATTTCCTGAAGAATTACATTGAGCTTGGAGAAATGTCGTTTAGCTAACATGAAAAAAGCAACTTCCTAACTGGAGTGATCTGCAGTGCAACAAAGTCACAGGTCACACACAAGACCTTCATCTAGGAGGCAGATGTCCAGGCTCTGCGTGAAACTAGATGCTGGTGATCTTTTCCTAAACCTGACAATCTAGTGAAGCAGTTTCACCCCGACTCAACTCAGTGTCAATCTTGCTGGGACTTTTGACGTGCATCCACGGATGGTGGTGGGTAGTGGAGGTCATGGGCTATTGCTCTTCTGCACTTTCTCAACAGACATTCTCTCCTTTCTCTGCCGCAGTCACCTGACCTTCTCCACCCACCTCACCTCACCTGATTCCACTCTCTCCATCAGTCCTTCAGATATTCAACAGCCTTTTTCTTTGTGCCTGTTCATCCAAGTTGCTCGGTTGGACTTTCCTTGAAGTTGCGCTTGCATTGTTGTTCCATGGAGCTGCCTGTCAGTTTGTCTATAATATTTTTAATAAATCACTCAAGCTGTTCTGCTGCCTCCCTTTTCGTGCGTTACCAGCCTTAACTTTAGAGTTCTTTTCTTTCTCCTTTGAGCAAAAAAACATTTAACAAGTGCCATGATTTTATACATTTGTTTGTCCTGCCATTCACTGGCAGGGAATCCTCCCATATGTTAATATTAAGCATATGTTTTGGCGCAGTATTTCATGGCCACAGTTTAAACAGATGTGGAGAAACATGTACATACATAGATGGAGAACATAGGATTTGTATTAAATGCATCTAATCCAGATCTGGGCTTCTCTGATGGAAACCAGAGCGAAAGAACAAATAACGCCAGAATTGTTCAACTTTAATGCCTCTGCTGCTTCTGGTTTTAATTTAAGAATGAACATCAATTAAGATCCTCTCCCTCTTTCTCTTCCCATAACAAACTTCAAATCGCTGTTTCATTTATTTTACTTTACAGAAACTTCCTCAGTTTTAGCCAAACTGCCATTGTAATTGCTGACAAAGAAGGAACTGCCATTTCAAAATGCAACAAATGTTTATTCTTAAGGTGAACATTTTTCACACACACATTTCAAAACAGGATCATAAGAACATAGCAATAATTTGACATGACACTGCATGGAACCTGCGGGGTTTTTTTTTCAGCCATGCTGAAGTATGGAAATACTTATTGTGATAGTCGCTCACTGTTAAATAAATAATAATAAAATTTCTCCACAATTTGCTTCTTCAGTATTTTTTCTCCTTTGCATGAATTACGACCTTTTGTATTTGGTGGTACTCTGTAAAAACAGAAATACAAGTTGTAGGCTACTTAGATGGTCTATTTCTTATAAACTGCATGTTTATTTATTAGTTTTTTTCTATTTCATTACTGAAGAGGAGACAGGAAATGCAGGACAGAGGCAGGTGAAAGACATAACAGAGCCAAGTTCCGCTGCTTGAGGACAACAGCTTTGGCCTATAATTTCATGCTCTGGCAGCATGGTGGCGCAGTGGTAAGCGCTGTTGCCACATAGCAAGAAGGTCACAAGTTCAAATCTGACTTGCAAACTCTGTGAAGAGTTTGCATGTTCTCCCCGTGTCTGCGTGGGTTCTCCGGCTTCCTTCAACCACCAAAAACATACAAATTAGGTTAATTGGTTACACTAAATTGTCCATAGGTGTGAGTGTTTGTGTGAATGTTTGGCTGTCTGTGTGTGGCCCTGCGATGAACTGGCGGCTTGTCCAGGGTGTAACCCCGCCTCTTTCCCATTGACTGCTGGGCTAGGCTCCAACACGACCTGGTAACGAACAAAGCGGTTAAGAAGATGAATGAATTTTGTTTACACTATAACAAAATAATGTAAATAGTATCAACAATATAATATATTACAATTACAATTATATAGGGTCTAATATGTGACCTTTAAAAACAAAAACAAATATGGTGACAGTAGGGGCGGTTGTGATAATATACAGAGAAAATAGATGCCCCAGCCACTCGTAAAAGTGAAGCAGATCAAATGAAATGAATAAATAAATAACTATAAAGACATCACCAAGAAAATTATTTTGGCAAACACATGTAGTTTTGTTGCTGCATAGAAAAATTTGCCCCTATTTGACTTTTATTGCAACAAGCGTCTACAAATATGCCACTGGCTTGGATTTAATGAATAAAGTGCATTAATAAGATGTATTATGTCAACGGTCCTGAACAATCCTGAAAAATTGATCTGTTCCTCAGATACTGCAGACTTCCTCCACCGTGCTGAGCAGTTGAATCATGTTACTGAGCTCCGCTCTGTGACTTTACGGCAGGTGTTTTCCCTTTAACAGATGATGGAAAACACCTGTGGCCCAAACACTGAACTCAATGTGGACAGGTGCCAACGTTTCTGCTTGTCGTTTGTTTGATTTACCATTTCAAATGGACATTGTAAATGAGCCATGCATAAATGTTTTCCTTACAACGGGAGAACTTTATCCTCGATATGATTTCACTGCTTTAATATAAGTGAGAGAAAACATTTGTTACTAGACGACGAGTACTGTTACTGGTAAATATGTTTATTTATCTATGCAAACTCTCTGAAACCTAAAGCCGGCCACATGTTTGAAAGTCAAAACTCCACATCGTTCCCCTTCAAACTGAACCTATGACGTTCCACGTCATTGGGCCAGTCTTGTGTGTCAATCTACAGCACTCTGCACACAAACCACACAGGGCAAATTAGCCTTCATTTTTTTTGGCAAGCTTTCACCATCATTTGAAAGCTGCAACCTGCCACAGATTTGGCTTATTGAAACAATAGAGTATTGTTGTACCCAGAGCACTTGGGGGGGGGGGGGGGGGGGGGGTTGCAAAATCTGAATCTCAGAAGAGAACATTAGATTTGGAGAGAAAAAGGGAGGAAAGAGAAGACCAGAACCGCTCTCTCTGCTAGCCTGCTTTGATTTATTAAGATCTCCACTGTGAACGCTGTAGTCCTGTAACTCATCCGTTCTGTTCTTCATTGAACTGAGTGACTCAGACACACACACACGCGTGCACACGCACACATACACACACACAGACATTCCAGGGTTGAAGGTCAGTTAAACACAACCACTTTTATTCACTAGTCTTGAATCATTGATGTCTCACACGAGAAGCATTTTAAACCTCTCTAATTATAAAACTCATAGCTACATCTGTTGCTATGACCCTTTCCTTGAGTACAGAAAGCCAAATTGACCTATTGAATATTCTGGATGGGCAGTGTCAAGTCTGTGGTCTAGAGATCCCCACAGTTAAACCAACGACGTTGCGTCATTCAACTGACTTTTAACACGAGAGAGAATTAATTGACAGTTACAGATCAGACCGTTTGCAGCCAGTATAGCAGCATGGCTCTCGGGAGAGGAGCATCAGTCTGTTGGTCAGCTGGCCTTGGATGGATTACTAATGAAATATTTATTCACATTTCAATGAAGATGAATCCTTCTGACCAAAGTCAGATCCAAAAATCAAAAACAATCTCATCCAGAGGCTCAGCCTTTACAAGCATCTGCTGAAGAGTCTAAAGAAAAAATAAATAAATAAAGCAGAAGCATCGAAACAGGACTTCCACCACTGCGGAGTTCCCAAATAACACGCAAGCCATATTGTTCAAATCAAACAAGATGTTTCTCATCCTGAGACATTTCCCTTTCAGAGCTCTACCACAGATCGTGACTTCTCATCTGTGCTCTATAATGTATTTGACTTTAAATACAACATTTATATTTAATTTGGCAGATATGTGTTTAATTAAAATAATCATTCAAGGCTGATTAACACTAATTATGTTATTCATGTAATATTACTGTTTTGAGACTGACCTACAATTGAAATAATTCTAAAAGCGGCATTCAAGAGTTCATCCAACATTCATCAAACCCTGTGTGTGCGTGGCCAGGAGCATGCTTGACTTTAAAATTATTCTCAGTGAGCTTAACAACCTGTTGTACAACGTATCATGCGCTCTGTTTAATCAACATCGGTTTACATGTGGAATCGTAAAAACAATAAATATTGTTTATTTCCTCTTTGGGTCATTCAGTGTTGCAGCCAAACACATCCCTATCTGTATGAAATGCTAATCAAAGAATGATAGAATAGGTAAATTATTAGTTTCCATCAGTCCTGCCTCATTCTTTCCCCTCCCGTGCTCAACAAATTTAGGACATGTTCATAATGCTTTGGTTCGGCGGCTCAATGTGGCCTCAGACTGGACTGACATGAGACTTCAGAGCAACACGCCGAAGGTCTCACACGTGTGGGTGAAAGGCCTGCATGCCTGTTAGAGTGAGGTCGGGGGACTGGGTGTGACTTTTGTGCGAGTGGTGGCCGACAGCGAATCATTGGTGAGTCCGTCACCAACATCTTTTTCCAATTGAATTAATCATTAACAAAATAGGTTACGGTATGTCATAAAGTTATACTATTCGCTCTGCTGGTGACAAATGCCCAAAAAACTCTGCTGGGTCAGTTCAGGTGTTGATGTTTTCTTTCAATTTAAACTCACGAAACAAAAGAATTGTCATGATTTAAATCAGATTAATGCTCATAACCTAAACTAAACTCACGTGTGGCCAAGTGCACCAGTAGTGCAATATATTAACCTATGAGGTAATAAGACATTTTGACAACAACAACAATTTTTGAGTGATGAGATGTTCCAACCTGACACATCTCTAAGGAGAGAAGTCGGTCATGCTGAGCAGGCAGCTGGAAGACCTCCAGTGCAATTCTTTGTTTGATGGATTATGTGCTTTAACCCAATGGTTGATCAGCATGTATTGTATAGCAACACTGCAACACATGTCGGACAATCAATAATTCAATGCGTCACAGCAAACTTTCACTACTGCTCCATAAAATCAGAACAAAGACTGTTCAAATAAATGTTTTTCTCTGATTTATACACACAAAGGAATGTTTTTGCATTACGAAGCATTTTTCTATTCTTTTTCGATGATGTGCGTTCCAATGCTAACTGAAAAACTTTTATCAACTGGGTTTTTACGGGTAAAATTTTAATTGTACAAAAGGGTAATAATCCCAGTGAGTCCGCAGTAAATTAAACAAAGCATTGTCGAGATCGATGAGTAATAGGGGCCTCCAAGCTAACGTTTAATGATATTGTACAGTGCAGTAAAAGTTTCCACTCCTGGGTTTTGTAATATATTTTGGTGTATTTTGTTTTTTTTCCTTGGCTACACAGGCACGCACAGACAACATAACGTTCTTTCAGCACTATCCATAGTGGAGTTGTAACAGAGAACAGAGAATGAGCTCTCACGCCCAAAAGTCCCACATTTATGACAGATGATGACGTTACAGTTTCTCTTGCAGTCATCACACCTCTACCACAACAACTCATTCCTGTGTGATATAGATAATCTGTCAAGGTGGTGGATTCAAGTCCAGCCAAAATCCTGAAGACAAGGATGTGTGGAGATGTAGGAATCTGGTGTAAAGGTTTCCTTTCCTGAGATAATCACATTTTATATACAGCCTAATATTTTTACATTTGTATAAATGTAATGGAAGCGAAATGAGTATTGTTCACCTGCTGCAACGTCAGAGGACATAGAAAGACAGGTACAGGTTACAGGATGAGACATGCCATCTGCTTGGCCCGCAACTGCAAGGCTTTAGAAAGCAGTTTGTAGCAGTTCTAAAAACAGGAAATGTAACCATGTAAGCTGGGACAACACCCCACGACTCGGACTTCGGATAAGTTACAGATGAAAACTAGCCTTCTGGCTAATTCTGGCTTCTTTTTGTTTAACCATGCGTAATCAAGTGTTTTATGTGATTGTATTCTACCCTTTCAAATAAACTAAATTCCAATTCAAATTGTCAGTTTTCTTGTCTTCAAGAAAATGAATGAATACTTGATTTTGTAAAATGTTACATATGAAGACTCACAATTGAGCATCTCAGTATTGTGCTGCTGCTGTTTATTCAGAGTAAAGAGAGAAAGATCTTTATCTTGACACTTGTCTGCTTAGTAAGGGTCTCTCTCTCTCTCTCTCTCTCTCTCTCTCTTGGGAAGACATATGCTGTAAGTTACAACAACATTTTTAGTGCTTAGTGTTTCATTCTGACGTACATCGTCTCCACTGGGGCACAGTGAAAGTGATACCTTACGGCTGAGCAACTCATTTAGACAATATTTTACTCATATGAAACAAAACCCCTCAATGCCAGGAGATCAGGACTGATTAAGACTAATAATATGCTGACCCTGTTTCTCGCAGAGTTTTCCCAGACTAAAAAAACAGTGTATATTATAAAATTCTAAATCACTTAATCACTTCCAGCCACTGTGTGTGTATGCTTTTCTTGTCCTCAGGGAAGTTAGATTTTTCATTCATTTTTAAACTCTTCTCTTCTGCACGCTCAGGTCTCTGTCCTGCCATTCTTTACCTGAGACACTAAAATGAGAATTGTCTGTGTGCGCTGTGACTTTATAGTGGCACAAACTACCAGTGATGGTGCACTCCTAGCCATTGCAGCTACCACCAGGAGAACACACACGTCAAGTACCGGATGCAGAGGTTTAAGGGTTAATGGAAAAACACACTGACTATCGTGTGCACATTGCCTTGACTCTCTGCAAACCAATCAGTCATCTCATTTGTTTGCATTGCTTCTAAGGACATCTAATTCTCAGGGTCCTAATGAGGGTCTTCCTTCCCATCTCACGGTGTCTCATGCGAAGGCTCAGCTTAGAAAATATTATAACGTACCCTGCTTTATCAGATTTATTTCATCACCTCCCATTCATCCATTTTCTTGTAGATGAGACGATTGTCTCATCTAAAGCCACGGGTGTTGCTGGAACCGACTTGCTGTGGGGAAGCGGCGGGGTACAGCACACACTCATACACTATGGACCATGTGGAGTATCCAAGTCCACTTATTTTTGGAGGTGGGAGGAAACCCACGTGGACACGGGGAGAACATAAAAACTACACACAGATAGGACTTGAACCCAGTACCTTCTTGCTGTGAGGTGACAGCGCTACCCACCACACCACCGTGCTGCCCTTGCCTCTGCTGATGTAGGCCATGGTACCTGGATCATCAATCCAACTGGCAGACAAAAAAAATGAAATGATTGCATCAAAAATCATCCAGTGAGTCTTCAAAAAACAACAACTATATATATATTCTCTGTCGGTGTTTCTAATATGTCTCCTTCTCAATAATAACTGTACCTTCTATATGATGTTTAACATCAGGGATCTGAAATGTTGAGTTATGGTTACGGAATATTTAATGTACTCGTTGATGTACTTCTGTGATCATTGAGGATGACATTTCGACGTGCTCCGTATTCATCTACCAAATCAACCAGATCTGGATCGGAGCAATTTTAGGCAGATCTAATCTTTAGTAAAGAACATATGGCCTCTCTGGGGTCCCCTTCCCAGCCTCTCCGAGGCTGGAACGCTCATGTGCGCCTCCCTACAGGGCGGCAGTGTGTCAACCATTTCACTGCGTAGAGAAACCAAATGTTTTTATAGCTCATTGAAGATTGGGATCAAACCTTATTGTCATCAGCACATATGTCCCTCGCGCTTCTTTGGATGTAATCCACGAGCCATAGATCATAACTATCATCAGTCCATGAAACAGTTTCTCCCTGTTTGCCTCTCCCTTTCTAACCCCCCCCCGCCCCTCACACACCCTTTATCTTTGTTGTCACTGAGTTACGATCACTGCTTAAACGACAGGAAGTTTGGAAGTAAACCAAAATGGGAATACGGCCCACATCTTAGCAGGAGGCCCGTCTGTGGTTTCTCTCGCTTTGACTGTGATAAGGAGCGCTGAAAGTGTTTGATGCTCAAAGCACGAACCTCCTCATTTTGTCCTGCTGAACGTTAGAGGACAGATGACAGCTTTGTGAACGTGCACGCAATGTGTAGCTGGATAGCATGTTTTAAATTCCTGTCATCTACATTTATTTTATTTTTATATTTTTTTTTGGGGGGGACAACATTTTTTGAATGAATGTTTTAGTGTCAAATATTATAATGAATCTTTGACATACCAGATACATAAATACCATTGTATTGGTGCCAGTCAATACTATGTCTCTAGGACAAAGGGATTTTCTGCTACAAAAATAAAAGTAGAGTTGATGGAGTGACACTATAAATCCAGAAAAAAAGAGGCTCTGTGAATTTACTCAATTTACATCAATGAATAAATTCAATTAGGCCCACTTGTTGGTGTGCGGTTGATGATAAGAAATGTACACGTTTCTATCTAGAAATGAAAATGTGATTCCTTCTGTGACTAGATGCCTGGAATCTATTTTGTGTAGCAAATTTCATGACCATTAACAATCATTCACAATTCACTTAAAAGATCTCGACTCCTAATCTCATTGTGTAGCCACTATGCCATGACAATAAAGTCTAATCTAATCTAAGACTGTCAAAAAGAACAAAATGTTGCAGATACAAGTACCTCTGGGGGATGCTGCATTCCTGTTTGGGAATACATTCTGGTCTCAGTGGTGAATGGGTCAGTGTGAAACATGAAAGTTGACTGAAGCTCTTCATACCAAGGGAATGTTGCATCATACCATGGCCAATTTAATGGATGAAAATGAAAAATATGAACACACAAACCAGTTGGCCAACATCAGAACGTGAAAAAAGGACAGACGAAACTAGCATTTAAAGGCTTTGGCTTTGGCTAATGTGTGTGTTTGGCCCCAATGTTTCTTGCTCATAGGAGGAAAGCTGCTGCAGAAGATCTGTTATGATAAATGACACACTGGTGAACCCGACAGGGAGGAATCCAGATTGGGTTTAGCTCAGCGGGGCCCCGGTGGATCAAAGTTTGACCACCAGGAACTCGCCTTCAGCTCCCCTTCCGAGCTGGGAGCAGGGGGAGGTCAGGGAGAACTTAAATGGGTTTACACTGTAAATAGTCTCTCATTCCTCATCTTCTGTACTTATCAGAGATTCGGGCTTCTAAGATGTCAAATTTAGGATCATGTGCCTAAGTTAGATGGCATAATTTAAACTCATACTTTGCTGTGGATTATCACTTTAAAAAAATATTTGGTTTTTTTGAATATATATCCTAAAATCACAAAACATTCTTTGAACTAGGGTGTGAAAAAATTCCACAGTTCATTCACAAATCTGCCTTCAAAGCAATGCTTCTCATCTTCAGTGTGTGGCCTCCCATCCTTTGACAGTGATCCGAGCCGACTGTTTGGCCCAGTCACGTCTTCCCACACTTCAGACTAAACATGCTTAATGAGTCTCTCATGACTCATCCCTCACGCTTCTCCATAGCAGCCGGCTAATGAGAACATTAGGCCCTCCCTCTGACCTTAAAAATACATTTGGTGGACGAGCTGCAAAACCTGCTAAAACAGCTACAAACTACAAAATATGAAGCCATCCTGTTCGTTTTACTGTCGAGAAATATTTCATTCAATCTCACCATTTGTCCTCAACATGATGAATTTTTCCCTTGTATCTGAAGAGGAATATTCTTATTTTATTAATATAAAGTATTTAATATAAACTTAATATAAAATAAAGCTCTATGACATGGAAATTGTTATGTGTCTTTCTTGTTGCGAGTCGGTCTTCTATTTTCCACCTGTTCAAGATGACCAGGCTTCACAAGTCCTTTGAGTGACTGAATTCTTGACAATAGCTTCAATGCTCTTAAGGATAAATCACTCTTTGCCAATTTTCCTCTGATCTGTATTATGAATTATTAAAAATGTTCTATTGAGCCAGCTTTCTTGGAATTTCCCCTTGTGTGATTAATTCAATAATATCTTACCTTATCAATGTAGCTGGTTATGATCAACTTGCTTATCTGATGTCCAATGACATACTTTCATTATATATGTTGTTGCTATGATATTAAAATGTTCAAAAAGCAGTTGAATAACAATTACTCAAACAGATCTCAAAAATGTTTTATTTATTTATTTTATCTATTTTATTGCATTTTCCTTTCATAAGCCTTAACTGTCTGGGCTTATCTGTATTCATTCATTAATCTATTCATTAATTTAGCCGCTTCTCCTATGGATAATTTGGAGTGATCAATTCACCTAAGCCAGAGAACCCGGAGAGAACCCACGGGGGTACTGGGAGAACATAAACTCCACACAGAAAGGTCCCAGATGGCTCTGAACCAAGGATCTACTTGCTGTGAGACAACAGCGCTACTCACTGCACCACCGTGCTGCCGTTGCTGCACGCATTTGACACTTTCATGAAATAAAATAATTTCAGCTTCACAGAGACTCTGCTGAGCAACACAATTACCGAGCAGGAGTTACAGGACGACTGCAGACGCTGCAATGTTGGGACTCGGGTCCATGTTGACCTTCACCTTGAACCTTGAACCTTGAACAAGTATTTTATTAACATTCTGTGAACTGAAAATTCCCCACATTCCAACAGTCTGTGAAAGTAAATAAGTTAAAGCAATGAACTTTGAAAAGCTTTTGTTATCGCGATGGCAGGAGTAGGAGCAACGTCTGACACTTTGTTCTGCAGATGCCGATTACTTTTGGCAAGCACACATCTGCTTGGCGGAGGAGGAACCTTCATACTTTGAGGAGCAGGTGTCCTTCCGTTGGTTTATGGCTATAGGACATTTGGCTTATGGCTAAAAAGTCGACAGCATGGGTCTACTCAAAGGAAACACCTGCCTGATGTCCACAGGGGCCACAGGCGGCCTTTGAAGTCGTGGAAAACCACACACAGCCACAGGCTGATACATACTGTATATACAAATCAGAGATTACAGAAAAATAAACAAATGTTTAAACTGTCTTAACAGAAAATAAATATGGTTTTTGCTCTTTGTGGAGAATGACAGTCTTTTATGATGTGTGCCTTAAGCCGTGGGCCTTCACACGATTTTATTATGTTCGCATAATGATAATAAAGTATCTTGAATCTTTAATATGGATATTCTTGTTGTTTTGTGGCATTACTAGATTAGTTGTGATGAACTGTTCCGCTTCAGATTTCATCCAAACACCTATTCGTATCTCATTAAGTCTCTCCTCATCACTTCTCTCCTCCTGCTCTCTTATCCTCTCCTCTGGGTCAGTGGGCACCAAATTATGCAGGGCAGTAAACACCATCTTCAATTTGTCTTCAGAACTTTACTAAAACACACTTCAATGCTCCAATGATCAATTTTAAGACATCCGCAAACAAGTGAAGTGGAAGTGGAAGAACATCCCTCTTCCTCATTTGTAAATCTGAAGAAGAGCTAATAAATATTTTGCATTTGCCTGTTTGACCTCATAAGCAAAGGTCTGTCCCATGAGCAGATACCACACACACTACTCTTTGTGAGACAAACAGTGGCCTCGTTGCGTTTATGCAGTGATCATTCATCATGTCAGATACTGGAGCAGAACAAAAGGCTTTTGCAGTGTAAATATGTAGAACAGTGATTGTCAACTTATTACAATTGCTGGCTGAAGGTTTGCACTTTGCACAGCCTGAATTTATTAGTAATCTCAAGACAGTAATTTGCAGCATTTGTATTTATTTAATGACACTATTACTCTGTGTAAACACAATTAGAAATAGCTAATCTGCCCTTAACAGTTAATAGCTGGGCTTAACATTGTCTTCAAATTCAACTGCATGAGTAGATTAGAGGTGATGGGTGACACTTTCATGCAAAAACCGAATTATCACATTTTTATAGGTTTCAGCGAAATTTTTTTTTTTGTAATTCTCAACCGGAAATGTACTGTTTTGATTCACTCTCACTGCTCTCATCAACTCTCTTTCCTGCTGCAGCAAACAGATGTTTTCATTCAAAAACGCTGTAAAAAACAAAAGTACACTACCTGCCAAGCACCAAACGGCAAACAGACAAAGTAAATATTTTTTAAATAGCTTGTCAACATAGCAGCTAACAAGCCCGTTATTTTCCACAGGAGTTGGAGGAAAGAAGACTCAAAATGAGACTTAAAATGGTCACGTTGGATGAGACGTGGAAAAGGAGAAGAAAAATAATAATAATAGTAATAAAGCTATTGATTATAGATTTCAGAAAAAGATATTCGCTGAAAACAACTGTAATGAAACTAAATGTTTTAATATTAGACATATTATTCACTTAGATATCAATTTATAAAATATTTGTTTCTGAAAATGTAAAACCAAACATAACACTATTACTTCAGGCTTGTTACTGGTTCATGCCAGTCAACATCCATTTGAGGTAGTTGTTACATGGATAAATATGCTGTGTAGTCCCTCATAAAATCTATATGGGTAGAAGGATGCTGAGGATGGAACTGCCAGGGAACAGGACCAGAGGTCGACCCTGGAGAAGATACATGGATGTGGTGAGGGAGGACATGGGAGTGGCTGGTGTTGGGGAGGACGATGTAAAGGACAAGGTGAAGTGGAGGAGGTTGATTTGATGTGGCGACCCCTCAGGGGACAAGCCGAAAGTAGAGGTCCCTTGTAAAATGACTCTAGTATGAGGTAAGCAGTTGTTCAGTGTTTTGTTGGTGGCCACACTAACAGGGTCTGTGTGCGCGGTCACATCTACAACCTGGATTTAAAGAAATGAAGGATAAAACATCAACAATTATTGCTGTGTTGCTGGAGATGGGGACGCCTGGAATTCCTTGCTTTGCTTGATAGGAAGGATTGTAAACATTGTTCATCCTTTAAACACATAATCAACAAAAATCAGTAGAAATACTATATATTAAAGCATAGTTCCATGTCAGTCCCATCTTTCAATTTGGAGCAACACAGTGTGGAAGGCTCAGAAACACACAGATGCCAAGACATTCTTAATAAATTGTTAAATTCAGTTTTTAATTAACATTCTAACTTTCCCCTTTCCTTTCAGCCAGCTGCATTGCCTTTAACAGTCTTCTTCTATTCATCTGGCTACTGCTGGTCTTAAATGCTTTTCAGTATTATAGTTTGTTGCCGTCCCATGATTCTGCCATTAAAGGCAAGCCGGGAAACCATTTGCAGAATCTGTAAAAGATCAAAGTTTTCCATGAGCTCACGAGGATATGTTTGAAGCTTACATGCAGGATGTCAACTCTCTCCTCACACCCCATACCTTCAGTTTCCACTGTCCTCCTTGCATCCATTACGCTGTCATCTCAAAGTTTACATTAGGAAAACGCAAATTAATGTAAACCCCATCTAATGATGATTGTAATTTAGTTTGTGTCCAGTTGTCATTGAGTAAAACTACAACTGAGAGCTGGTGCTTGATGAACTTTAGTAGCTCATTGTTACCTCTGTTTGTTAAAATAAGTTAATAATTTAAACTGCTCTATGACTGCAGTACATGTGTTTTTATTTATTTAAGCCTAATGGTAAGACAGATTTGCACTCTCGACATATAACACATTTGTGTTAAATGTATTTTATAGGGTAGGCTATAGAGGAGATTTTGGGTGTGTTGTGTTTGTATGCTTTAAATTACATCATTTCCACTGGCTTAAGAGAGGGTGCATGTGCTATCTCACAGCACTCTCCAGAGGGCTGGACGTCCACATGCATGCTTGGAGATATGCATAAGCGCACTTGTGCTTGTGTGTGAGTGTGTATATGCTTTTGTGTCTGAGAACAGCTATGTTTTTGAACCTGGAAAGCCTCAGAGAAGGGGGTCCAGAGAAGAACTCCTGGGAAAACATGGGCGGGTACTATGGATTACATGCTTTCTCGCCCTCTTGGCCATCCTGCTGAATCTATTAGAAGTCCTTGAATGTAATGACTACAAGAAGAGCGACCTACATTGATAGAAAATCTTGACTACACTTGGTCAAAAATCCTTTAACACAGTCATGAACTAGTGGTCATCTTGAGGGATTGATTAAACCACACCATGCTAACCCACTTAAGCTTCCTGCCAACCCGCTTCTGAGTACACCATGGCATTTCTCTCCACTGCACTATTTTGACATCGACTCTTAATATTAAAAAAAAATCCTCATTTTGAGTATTCACTCACACTTTCTTACCCTTTTATGCTGATGATACCCAGCTCTTTCAATGTTTAATACCCAAAGGTAACGCTAACAAAACTGATTGACTAATCTCAGTTTCACCAATTTGTCGGGCCACGACAACAAACATGCTAATGTTTGGGCCATGTGGCTTCCATCAGTGCATGAAAGGAAACACAGGTCATATATACAGGAAGTGGCACATGACTTTACTTCCTGAGGTTCCATGTGTAGAGACACATCTTGTTAAATGGAGAATGACTGAAAGCAGATAACGCAACACAGTTTTTAGATTGCAAGTTACATTCTATGTTTGAATATTTTTGAAAACTGTTCACAGGAAATATTTGGAAACTAAAATGATAATTCAGTCCATCGGGCTCATTGTGTGAGATTCAGTAGATCTCATGTTGAGAGCAGCTGCCCCTAATTAATGGATAGGTTATATGTCCAATTCCAGTACAATGTTTGACTGCATTATCGAGCGTAGTCCTTTGTTTTATCACCCCAGATATGTTGTTTGCTAGGTTGCCCAACATATAATAAGATGCCCCAAAGTTTCAGTGCAGATTCCAAAACACCACCTTCTCTGCATATCTGAATAAAATCTTGGTGTGCCCAAATCTCAATAGTAATTCCTGTCTTTGTGTGTTCCACTTGGGCTGCTGTGGAATTCCTGTGTTGCTATAACCAACTCGTTTTAAATAGAGTCTGTCTCTCTGTCTGTTGTGACACTCTGCATGACTTCTCTTCAATACAACGTGGTTTTGCAACTATGTAAATAAAAGTCAGCTGCAAAGGTCCAAATGTGATTAAAATATTATACTAGTGTTGACGAGAAAAGCAAATAAAAAATCCCACTCATTTGTTACCACTTGAAGATTTCTCTCTAAAAACAAAAATTATTTGTGGTGCTTTTTCTTTGTCCCACATAATTAAAGGTAAAAAAAAAAGAAAAAAAAAATCAACTCAACATATAATAGTTTAGATGCTTAAGCTTTGAATTCGAGATCAAATGAAGCCATCACGGAGGCTGACAGAAACACTCAAACGGTTTGTGTCTGTGCGTGGTGTCAATCATGGACCTCACAGTGTTATCCTCACTAGCACTCCCGAAAGCAACGATACGTACACCGTGATACACGTAAGGCACGCTTGAGGCATGAAGCATTTGCCGTCATCTCCAGAAAAATAGTGAGCCGAGTGCTGCTGTGCGATATCATAATCAGTGTGAGGAATCTGACACAAGGTCATGTAAATGACAAAACACATCAGAAGATCACCAGCAGCATGTGAATATTAAGCCTAGCCAAAAAAACAAATACAGATCCCAGGATAATCAATAAAATAATGCTTTGCATAAATATGATATTTAGCATCTGTTCATTGGTTGCAGATCTGGAACCAAAAGTTTTTGGTCGTACACAGTAGTTGACTTGACATCCAAATGTTGTAACACTGGAAATAACTTTAGGATCCTAGAGTTTGAAATGCAATCACAAGCATTCATGTGTAATGAAAGGTAATCATAATGCAGCTCCCAGCACTTCACATTTTTCTTATCTCCAGGGAAGGATGAGCGACTCTCGAATATGAGGCCACCTTTGTCCTCTAAACCTTGCAACACTTGAGACCCCACGCACCAGGATTACAAGGGCAGCACAAACACATCCATGCTAAGACTCATCGAGAGACACACGGGTTCTCACGCTCACCATAGTAAATGCAC
Source organism: Brachionichthys hirsutus (assembly GCF_040956055.1). Classification (NCBI taxonomy): domain Eukaryota; kingdom Metazoa; phylum Chordata; class Actinopteri; order Lophiiformes; family Brachionichthyidae; genus Brachionichthys; species Brachionichthys hirsutus. Next base: position 12,063,548 of record NC_090899.1, read on the forward strand.
CTACAGCCTTCATAACCTTGACATGTGTTGTGCTAGCCAGACGTCAGCCGCAGTCTGCTGGCGTCAGGGGGCGGAGAGTAGGTGAGCTCATCTGGGAAAATCATGCAGACACTGCGCAATGTAATAGACAAAGACATGCAGGTTTCTGCCTCTGCAAGAGTTCATTGTGTAGCACATGATAGAAGACAAACATAATGACTTTTCAACTCTCTTTGTCACTTTGTCTTTTAATCCCTCTCATAATGATGCAGCATGAGGCAACACTTGCAGCTCAGGGACCTGTGCAGGTTCTCCTTCTCAGAAGTGATGCACTGTGCAGTTGTCCTGGGACTTTCAGAAATGTTACCACAGCAACTGTGTATTTGTTATGGCTGAGCTGAGTCCAAACCATTTGGAAAGTACTAAAGACTGAATGAAGAGCGACAGGGGGAGAACGTTACGAGATAAAGAAACAGTTACATGGAAAGAGTGGCAGGGTGAGGGTCGTTCCCATGTTTCAGACACAAAAAGCAAGTTGAGCAGATGTTTTTTTGCACTGACAAGCTGATACCTCCACATGACCTCGCTCGGAATTATAAGCAGCAGGTGAACTTTCAATTTGAAATCTTCCCAAACAACGCTGTCTCATCATCGCCAGCCGGAGCATTATCAGCATTGCACAGCAGACCTGCAAACTCACATGACTTGGATTTGATTCTCACTTTAACTTTGCCTAAATCAAAAATAGGCTCTTGAATTAATAATTTCAGGACGTCTCTACAAGGCCGTGAATAGAAACACATGGCAGTTGGACCATAAAGAACAAATTATTCTATAAATGAATTAAGAACTGATTTTGCACTATGCTCAGATCATAGCTCTTTACCGTCAAGCCTACATTTTCTATCTTAGTATCCGGACATCAAAGAGTGAACCTGGGGACTTGGGGGCACAATTACATATTTAGCAGGTTGTAACCATGGGAATTTGATCTCTTCCCAAGGGTTTAGTCTCAAACATGCGTGACTTTGATCTCTTGTCTAACATTTATCACTGACATTTTGTATGCAGCAACATTACTATTTAATCTGTCCAGTTTAAACTGCATTTGGTTGCTGTTATGCCCGACTGCATGCTTTCAACCAGAAAATTGGTTCAAATAAGATTAATGCACTATGACAATAAACAACTTAATCATAGAAAAGAAGGTGAAGATGAAAAATGCACATTTTTAAGGTACATCGTCAATGGAAAGACAAACATCAACAGACAGCTGATTATTTAGCAAATCACTCTGCCTTACAGGTCTTGATTTCAAATCCGCCTGAGGACCTGGGACATTTCTGTGTCGAGTTTAGATATTCCCTCCGTGTCCTATCCCAGCTCACCTCCAGCACGCCAAGATCCTGCACAGGATACGCAGTTACAGAATGTGGATGGATGGGAGATTGGCTGTGGGCATTGCTAATCACAGGTCAGGGAGTCATTCTCCTAGCATTTGCAATTACAGAAAATTAAACTTTTTGTAGTTGTAATGAGTTTGGGTTTCAGACAGTGCATGATAGTCATGATAGTAAATAACAAGATGGTTTGTGCCAGATGCACGACCCCCCCCCCCCCCCAAAAGAAAAAAACAAACCACTGTCTGTCCATGGACCGGAGTCATCACAGTCTGGCAACACCTACAGCATGGCCGTGTTGGAAAGCCTTGGATTGGCACACACTGTTTCATGACTCAACATCACACTCCGGGTGTGTGTGTGTGTGTGAGAAAGAGAGAGAGAGAGAGAGAGAGATACATATGAGAAAGGGTGGGAATGTTATTGATCATTGTCATGGCAACAAATGAAAATGTGTGTGTGTGTGCGTGAGTGTTTGGGTGTCAGTACACTTTTATGGCTAGTAGACTCATTGTTCTGTGTGCACTTAAAGCGTCATGTTTGTGTGTGTGCATAGTCAAAGAGATAGTGCGGAGGTCCAGATGTGAGCATTTGGTGACACCCACCATAAATCAAAAAGCAAGTAATGAACAAATAGAAGAAACAGTGAGTCTAATAAAAGGAATCACAGGGAGGAAGAAACAGAGTGAAAACAAACAGCAAAGAATAAATACTGTGTTCCTGTAAACTGCAGATATGCTGGCTGCTTTATATTTAAATGTATGGTAGCAAAATGTGTACATCACATATAATATTGCAGCCATATTTCATGGATACAAGCTGGTTTTTCCCATCAGTGGGTGGTGCTGCTGTGCAACTTAGGACCATCTGACAAAACTGGAACAAGGTGCATGTAACCGTCATTGTAACAACAAATCCAAAAATATTTTTTAATTGGATGTATAGATAGTTTATCCTGATGATTTAATAAGAGATCGGGACTTTTTTAAGTGTTATCTAATGCAACAAAGCAGAATATGATCTGTTGCCAACACTAACCAACCGTTTTTTCTACTTTCAACTGATTGAACTTTGAGTACAATGTCATCAAAAAATACAAAATGAAAACTGAAAGCAAAGAATCTTTAAATTAAAAAGGAGATTATTTCAAACTTAATCAGAGTCAGCTGATGTGGCTGGAGAATCGTCAAGACCCGGTTCTGGATAAGCAGAAAAGGTGGATGGAGGGATGGCTAAGCTGAAGCCTATTGCTGCTGGATACGGGTGCGAGGCGGGGTACACCCTGAATGAGTCGCAAGTTCATTGCAGGACCACACGTAGACAGACACCCAGTCATACGCACACTCAAGGACAATTTTGGAGTGAGCAATTTACCTAAGCTGCATGTTTTTGGTGGTGGGAGGAAACCGGAGAACCTGGAGAGAATCCAAGCAGACACGGGCAGAACATGCTGCCCCTGATCAGATCAGATGCTTTGATAATGATTCTGATAAGTGATGTCATAAATTCAAACAAAATTATAATTAATGTTTGAAAAAGGTCATTCTAGCCACATAAGAAAGTATCTTAATATGACTTTCTTTATTCAGGATTCTTCAAGTTTTTAATGAATGACATATTGGGTCAATTGAATTTGTAAAAAAGGCCAGTGGGCAGGCTTACATCGACATCACGCGGTTCTTCAATGGAGAAATAAGTTTCCTGTTTATATGTGGCATTTCTATTGGCCCGTGACTACATTATGCACTGTCTACTTAATTTTATTTATTTCAGGTCAACACTTTGTTTTTATGCCCCGGTACAAAAATGATTTCAAAAAAGTTTATGAAAGCTATATTTTTATTCCAGATTCAAGAGACAGCAGGTAAGGTTGCGTTTTCCTGTTTGGTCTCATAGAAGCGCTGTTGTCACAATGTTACTCCGCATTGACACCAACATTATACTGAGAGCAAATTAAGCTTTACCTGATGCTACTGGTGATGCTTATTTCTTTTGTATCATATTTCTGAATTGTCTTATTTTGTGGAACATGTATATGAGAGTATCCAAATTTGCACAGATGAAATGAGCTCTTGGTGTGACAATAGCCAGAATCCAACTAGTGGGCTCATGAAAAGTTAGGACTGATAGGGGGGGGGGGGACTTGGGATCTGGCTCAAACCCAATGCTGTGAAAGTCAAAATTTCCAGCTTGGGAAGCCAGAGTTGTCCAGGGGACATACTTTCCTGGAAATCCTTGGCGATCAGCTGATTTTGCCTTGGTGAATTACTAACCTCCAAAAGCTGATATGTGCTTCATAATTCTGCCTGAAGCGGAACCACCACGTCAGCATCATATTCATTTATTTGTTAGCTGCTCATCCTAGTCAGGATCAGAGCCTATCCCAGCCTACACTGGGCAGGAGGCGAGTATGCTGAGACAATATGCCGTTTATCGCAGTGCCACACGAAAGACAGACAAACATATACAGTCACATTCATGCTTATGGGCATATACTGTCAATAAATATTCATAGTGAATTTATTTTGAAAAGCCATCACATCTATTAATATTTGTTAGTAATTGCACAAAGATTATTGTAGTATTTTTGTGTATTTGTCATGGCTAATTATTTGGTCATAGAACAAAGCCATTTCCTTAAATTTCAAAAAAATTCTAATCTTGTCTGAGGAAACAACGGTGCGTTGCAAATCGTTACATTGTTGGACCACTTTACTTGCTTGGTCTCACTGACTATACTTTAAGTACTTTTTTTCCTGGAAGTCAGCCTGTAATATGAACTTGAAGAAAACCTTTTCTTTTTTTGCATTTGAAAGTGCAGACGTGTTCAACATGCTACTCTTAAGTATATTAATATGCATGACTTCCTCCGTTTGCATTATTAATATTGTCATGCTTTGGTCTCATGTTTGACATGACAGCCACTGACAGGAGGAAAAAAACTACTGACCTGCATACATTTCACTACCAAAGTTTTGAGAAGATGTTTCAACTTAAACTCAAGTTCAGTTTTCTCTTTTTCGCTCTTCTTGATTTACCTCTACCTGGATGACCGAGAAGCTACACAGAAGAGGTTTTCACTAAACATAAAATTACAAGTAAATTCTGTCAAACTTTAACAACTTCTTTTTTTTTTTATGCTGCCGTATGACCATGAGTGTTTCCCATACAGTATGATGTTTAGTTTATCTCGTGTCAGCTGTCAAATGATCACTGTTTTAAAGCGGCACCTACACTTTTGTTTGAAAGTATTTGCAAACTGTTTTTGTGTGGACAGCATGTGTTCTGCTTCGCGATGGAATATTAAAGATCAAAAAACAATTCAACTCCTATTTCTGATGGATTCAAAAGCTGTCAGACCCATGCATGTTTGTACGTTGTCATAAATCAGCATTTATATTAGCAACATATTACTTTGACATCATGCTGCCTGACCCTTAATGTACACTATAAATATGCTGTGTAACATTACTGTGTAGTATATTAATATGGGATATTGCATGCTTTTCATTGGCAATGATAAATTCTGAATTCAGAGTTTTGCAACTTGATGTTCCTGGTGTTTATAATTTCCTGTTATTAAATGGCACGCAGCAAAAATTAGTTGCCTAATCAACTGCCACAACCTCTTGACCATATAGAAAATGTATAGGCAATTGATATGGAAATAAACTCACAGGATTAGTTCAAACAAACATCAAAACTCTTCTGTTTCCTGACCTGTGTGTGCTTTCCATTCATTCTCACCTGCACACACCTGTAGCACATTATCTCATTACAGCTACCAGCTGTGTCACATTAGCAGGTAGTTTCTGGAGGGGATTCAATCAGGGTTTAAATTTAAAACAAAACATACAGGGGGTAAAAGCTACACAATTCCAAAAACAATATATATATATGTTTGCTTTATTCATAATGGGATCAGTTAATGTTCAATTTAATGATCCCAGAGCCCATATAATGTCCTTATTTAGATACATACTGAAAATGTGAACAACAAAACTGATCAGCGATACAGATAATTACATTTTGTGAGGAACACAATAATTTAATCTGCATACAAAGTCGCCAAAATATTTTATTTTGACTGAATCATCGTATTTTTTACTATAATATATGTAATGTGCAGCTATACATACAGTGTCTGGCAGAGCTACATTTTCTTCATGGTAAATAAACTCTGGCACTAACTGGAACGCATGTGGAGCATCACTTTTGTGTCTGAACTCGACACATTCAAAACAAACTTGAGAGCGTTTGCGTCGAATTCTCAACGAGGCATCTCGGTGAGTTTACCACATGACCTTTCGCATCATGGTGCATTCTTACACTTACCTGGGGGGGTTTTCAACCACACAGTACAGCCTTCCATTTCCACACGGTGTCACACAACCACAACTCCATCCTTGTGGTCACATGATCATTTTATCAGCTCAGCTTGAAAGGAGAAGGAAGTGTTTGTAACATACGTATATTTATTCCTTTGGCCAAAGTATTGCTCCTTTTGAAATCATTCTTCCATGTAAGGCATTGCCGTCGACCTATCCTACATTTCTGCTCAGAATTACCAACAATCATTTAATCTTATCATGTTCGTGTAGACAGAAAGCATATTGAGACTGTTTACCCACTAGTGGAATCTGATTTCCCTTTTGAAGGTCCCGCGTTGGTCTGTTCCATCTAACTCCATGTTTCTGGTGCATTGATTTTCATGGCTCCAGATTAAGTCAGAGGTTGTTAAGAATAAAAAAGCAAGCATGAGTTCCAAGGGAGATACTCAGGGTGTCCTGCCAGCACTGTAACCTCAGGCATGTTCCAGGCACAGGGATCATAATGATGAGGCTCATTTATCACATGTTGGGCCAGAAAATAATTAATTCAATGTTATACTGGCCCTGGAAAATGAAAAATATAATCTGATCTGCATTTAAAATCATGATAGCAGTGTCTATTCATGCTTTGTTTCTCAGTGGGATGAACAGGTGTATCATTTGAGCCTCTGAATCAGCCAAAAACTGCACTCTCTCTCAGTTTGATAGTACTCCATTTGGCCTGGATTCACCAAGAGGACATCTAACCTCTAGATCGATGTCTGTGAACTGCCTGTGTTATTTCACTCCATATGAGCAGAGTTTAACTCAACAATGAACTAGAAAGACAATCAGAGATTGCAGACCCTCGCCTCCAATCGACTATTCGATCTTGTGAGACAGTAAACAGGGCTTCCGGATCAGAGGGGCCAAACCTGCTCTAGCTTGCTGCTCCGGAACGTACTACAAGACACTTTCTGGACTCTTTTTCCCATCATGCCATTCGTTTCCCTCCCTCTTAAAGTGACAGTTTACAGCACAGGCACGATTCCAGATGTAAAAATAATTTTAGAATCTGAATCCAGATCCGGATCAACACCATTCTCAGGGAGGACCGAGCCACGGACAGAACCTTGCTTGTGTAAAAATTTCAAGTCGATTGGGTTACTAGTTTTTGAGTTATGCGCTCGGACAGACAGACAAACAGACAAATAGACAGACAAACAAACAAACAAACGGACCCAATTGCAATACCCTCAACTCCGCTTCGGCGAGGGTAATGAGACAATTAAGAAGGTTACCATTTAGTTTAGCAAGTCAATATCAGACCTATTTTGTCTGAATATTATGATATAATCCAAAATAATCCTGCTACTCTGCAGGAGTAGTTGGTGTCCTTTATTACCAATTATGCATATGTGCATTCACAGACAACATTTTATTTCATGGAGGAAAGCATTTTTATTATGGATTTTGGGAAATTCCGGGAAATTTCCAAGTGAGCATCTTTACCCATCATTCCACCAAATTTCATAAGAAACGTGCATAATTCTGCTGATTAATGGGCCGATCAGTTGTTGAAGATGCAGTAGCTGCATTGTTTATGCACACGAGTATTTTCATAGATTAAGCCAGATTAGTTTGTGAAAACTATAAAGACAAACGTAAAGACGGACATAACGTTAGCAAGAAAAGAGAGACAAAGCGCAACAATGTGCTTCTCCCTATCACACAACCTCCCGGACAATCAGATTGCTCAACTGTTTGGGCCTTAAATCCCCCCCCCCCCCCAAGGACTCGTAATGCACTGAAGTACTTTCTCACAGACAGGGTTTCCTTAACTCTGCTGTGTGGGTGTTCTCTGTCACGCTGACTCAAAGGGGAAACAGCCAAGGGTAATGACCAGTCATGACGTGGGCATTTGTTCTGTGTAAGGGTGTGTCTGACGTTTCTCGGGTGTGTCTGACGTTACTCCAACAACTCATTTCGTGCCAGACAAGGAGCGGTTTAGTCATTGGAATTCATCTCGCCGGCCAAAGTGGTGGCAAATAAGTACAGAAAAGCCATATCAAAAGCATAATGAATCACAAAACCATCTTGGAAAATATAAATTGTAATCACATTGGCGATCTGATGACTTTTTCTAGCTTCACCAGATGGTAAAAATCCCTTTATTTCTGTGAAATCACTGAACATTAATGAAGGCCCAAAATTTGATCATGATATTTATACTTCTCAGATGATCCCAATATCTCTCGGGAACTCATGACATTTCTTCCAGTATCATCATGAGGTTGTTATTTGTTACTTTTGGTGAATTGTCTCAACAACCTGTGATGCGCTGGCGACTCGCCGAGGTGTACCCCGCCTCTCGCCCATATCAAGCTGGGATAGGCTCCAGCAAGTCCTGTGATCTGCAAAGCGGAAAAGCGGAAGAAAATGGATGGATAGATTGATGGATGTCTCAACAACTGTTGGATGGATTTCAATAACATGTGTTTTACGTGTTCAAATGCTGCTGCTCCACTTCAGTAGGGACTCTACATTCCTTGTGACACTTTTCAAGGTCTCATTGAACATAACCTTAATGACCAGCTCCTCGTCTTTCACTTTGGTCTGTTGACGTCATATATATAAGATATGATTGCTTGTTCTGTGTCTTATACAGCATTTGGTGAACTGTTTTGGGTATGATCTATTCCATAGATTGCAGTGCATCTCTCTTATTAGATAACCAGGGTGCGTAAATGATCACAGCTTTTTTTTTTTTATGGAAAGACATACTTCCCACTGCTCACAGGTTCCTGCAGGTCATATATTTAATAAAAATATTAAGGATTGAATTGTAATCATTTTTGGCATGGTGGGGTACATTAAAATTATTGTAAGAACTTGGGGGCGGTCTTTAATTCGCAGATTACAGCACCATATTTTGTTGTGGGACACTCTGGTTGTGTTTGTGTGGTCAGAAATTAACCTCTCTGTTCTCCATTTTAACATCCTGATCACTCAATGAGATGGCTTTTGATATTTCTGCTGTCTTTTCCTCCCTGTTCTTCTCTGCCTCTCTTAAAGCAGTCTTGGGGTACTGAGATTTTAGAGTGTGTGTCGAGCCCTTGAGAAGGCCCCTGCCTCTTGGAGGGTGGAGTTGGGTCTTCAGGGTGATTCAGTAAACCGAGTCATGCTGCAAGACTACATAAATTGGACGCAGTCAGTTTCTCCCCTGCCTTCCAGTGTTTAGTTTAATTGTGTGAAGTTTGATTTAACCTTCATTTTATTGATGTGAAATAAACTTCTTTTTAATTACAACATTTATGATCTCTCCTATTTTGCCCAGTGATTGTCTGGGGCGATGACGATGTATTATTCCAACCATTAACATCCCATCTGCTGTTAAAATGATGTTTATGACCCGGCCTTCCCCAAAGAGAGTCACACATCAACACCTTTTCTTCTGAAGGGGATGGGACATGACGCTTTGATTATCCTCAAAGCACAGAATATGATTAAGACACAAAATTCAACCCCTTTGCTCCTTGTGCCTTACTTTGCAACCAAATTACAGATTCTGGTTCCAAGACTTCTAAAATATTGTCATTCTAATGGTAGAAATATGGAACAGCTGGGGCCATAATTTACCCTTCCTTGTATTGGATCCCTAATCTGCTGAATACCATTCTAGCTTTGTCACTGTCACAGTTCCTAGCTTTACGTCGATAAAGCTAGGAACTGTGTTTCAGACCCCTGGTTTTATTTTGGCCTGTAGATTCTGTGAAACTTTCTGCAGACATCACTGGTCTCTGGAGAGTGAGCACCAATACCTTGAACAACGTTTCATCATATGCATAAGTATCAATTTAAATCTCTGTTACAGAGAGAAAACACACATCGTTGTTCTACAGATTGTAAATGTTATCCAAGAACATTTGTGTTAAACCCTAAACCTACTGATTAGTCTGGCCTGGCAGCTCATCATCTTGCAGCTCCCCAAGAGCTTGAAAAGTATACAATTCATGATTTTTTTTGGTCTGCTATATTACTAAAGTATGATGGCCAAAAACTACACCGCCCAGATGATTGAACAGGTGTGTGTCATTCGCAGACTGAAGCTGATTGGCTGTGAGATGTCACTATAGCGGGCCTATTTTCTTTTCAGCGTCACATAACTGGTAAGGAACATAACTGTAACCGTTGGAGCAGCTGAACAAATCATCCAATCATCCAACGATGATGCAGCAGGAAGGCAGTTCTATAAAGAATGGAAAAGTGAATACGTTGGTGCTTAATAGACACCGGCCTGTATGTCATCTGTGCTACAAGTCAGTGACACATCCAATGGAAAACAGCACTCTGGCAAATTCATTCAATTTAGTTTCAAGCTGGTTGCAAATAAGTCATATGGCAAATTCACTTTCCAAAGGGCTTTAAATCCTTAATACCATGGCCTCTGCTACGAGAGCTAGAGGTGTTATTGGTCTTCTCTACAAACACTAACACTGCAAATTAGAGTAGATGAATTCCTGGATTTTAGGAGGGAGAACTGATCTGCGCTGCAGCGAGATCACTTTGCTTGTCAGGAAAACCACAAAGAGCAAAAATGAAGAATCACCTGGACTTCAAGTTTGATTGAAGACGTTTCACTTCTCATCCAAGAACCTTCTTCAGTTCTAGATGACTGGTGGAGAGTCATCTAGATACTTTTACTCCTGTTGAAGTTGCCTTTGTGGTTTCGGTCCTTTTCTTATTGTTTTCTCCTCCAACAGGAATGTAAGTATCTGGACTTACTTCCATGAACTTACCAGTCATGTAGAACTAAAGAAGCCTCTTAGATGAGAAGTGAAACGTCCAGTTGACTCTTCATTTTTGAGTTACCTCGACCTGGATGACTGAGAACCTACACAGACATGTCAAGAAAACATAAAATACAACAACAACAACAACAAGTAAATCATTTTAAAATCAGACCAGTTATAATGATTCTAAGAACAATTTGCAGTGTATCAAGATACGTATGACTTCAAGAGGGCAGCGTGTATTTTAATCACATTGATTCACACAATTCACACATCAGGGAATGGGCATGTTCACAGCAATAAATCTGTCACTCCATCACTCATGGTATTTATTGCCGTATCCAAGACAAACAGTACGTGCAAAACCACACATTTATATGTCACTTTTAAGCAGCACTCAAGCAGAGTGACTCTCCTCTTTGTGATATCCTGTGGATTTGTCTGTCCCAACTTTTTTCTGAGAGATTTAGCTGTGTTTCACTCTGCTAACGGAGTTAAGCAATAACTTGCTGTTGCTTAACTCTGATGTGTTTGGCATCAGATGCTTGAGTGAAGTAACGAGACACATGGAACAGAATATGACACATATAAAAAACCAACCCAAATCCATTTCGACACACAGAGCAATACCCAGCTCAAGAGGGGAATAATTATAAAGCAGAAAAACGCTGTTTACGTTGCCATCTTCAGCCAGCTTTGTGACGTGCTGCAATGGCAGCGTGATGCTGATCTCAAATTAGGGTTGGAAACATGGACATTCTCAAATTGAGGCAATATGCGCTTGTTTTTTTTTTAGATCTTTTTTTTATTACCAGGCAGTTTTGCATTCCAGTATTTCACTTACTTTAAGGTATCATGTCCTTAAAAACCATAACAAGATAATAGAACTAACGTGCCTTTTCCTGACCTCTGAGTAACTCTATACTTCAAAATAGAGTTTCCAGAAGTTTGTTTCTGTTTTGACGAAAAGCAAATTTGCAAAAAAATAAAATTCCATCATTTAATGCTTTTCATCTCCTCAGATATTAAGAACAGAGGTTTGGTGTGTTTTTCCATCTGAAAAGTGCTATCTTTACCTTTGAATAGTAGGCAGGCTGATTGGTGCTTATTACAGAGAATCTCAAAGCATTTGAAATACATTTGTCTTTTTGTCACGTCTTAAATTTAGTTGTTGTTCCTGTGATGGGCTGGCGAATTAAACCCTGCCAGCTGCCAAAAGCCAGCTGGGATGATCTCCAGGCTGCTGTGAGCTTACACAAGATAAGATAAGCGCAAGTTAGCAAAACAATCTAATTCATTTACAGGTAGGATCACATATCTTATCTGTTGTGTGGTTTATCATGTTGTGCTTGATTTAATCTTTCTAAGCTCACAACTCTTTAACTAATCATCTTATCTACTAGCTCAAGTCTTAATATATTTTCCACTTAAACATCGAAATGAATTAATTCTCACTTTTATAAAGCCAAAGTGAAATAACCTATAAATAATACATGTACTTGTTTGTAATGTGTATCTTCTCAAGCCATGTGTTATTTTTCTCATTTTTCCAAGCCAGTTGTTTAGGCCTGAGACAACTCACAGTCGCTCCAACCACACCACGCTATTTGCCACTCCATTTCCACAGCAATGACTATTCCATTATGGCCAGCTGTGCTCTGGATGGGATATATTCCACGGATGGACGTGAAACTGAACACGTTCTCCATCCCTGTAGCGAAGTCATGCTGGCTGCTTGCTTTTCAATTTACTTCTCACCCCCTCGTACACGGGCGAGCGTAAGAAAGCATATACTGGTACTGTTTATCCCAACTGAGAAGATAAAAATACAGTTGCACACAAAATTATTCAATCTGACAAAACGTACAACTTTCAGCCGTTTGCAACAAACGACTGATTCTGTGATAGAATTTAAATAAAGGTGGCAGCAGCACATGATCTGGAATATTGCAGCACGAGAGGCCTTTCCCCGGGAACGCTGCCAGAACCTCCGGATATTCATCATGTTTGCAGCAGGACACAGGAGCTCAAGGCCACTCAACGAAATAGAAGCATTTATCATGAAGGAGTGAGTCACCTGAGAGTGCAGTAGTCAGTAAAAGTAGCATGTTGGGTTATATTTGGTAAAACACGTGTAATATCTGTTCTATCTCATTAAAATCAGATTTTAGTATGATATGAGATGGATACATTTGCCTTCAACTATAAAAAAAAAATGCACAATACATATACACACGGACAAAAGCTCTTCTCAGCATAAAGGGATGCTTTAAGATTTTGAATAATTTTACAAGTGTAACGTCATCAGAATGTTTTCTGACTGGGGAATTTATTACAGCAAAGAATTTTGCCCAGCAGGATATGCAGACTAATCTATTCACAATACTGTCCGCACAGTGAATGAATGCTTCACCAGGGAGCAGCAACGTCCGTGTCCATTACACAGCTGGTAAACAGTCAGCTGTGGAGCCATTCGATTCCTGTCCAACTGTGACAACCTGCACATCATAATTCACTCATTTGTTCTGCATCACACAAGAATTCAGTTAGCACCAATCAGCGTTTGGGAAGTCTGGGAACTTACACCTGTACCCTGCAGCTTAAATTAAGAGCATGCTATCCATATGTGTTTATGTATGTGTGTGTTGGCTTACACACCACTTATTGTGATTTCCCCATTTTGTTTGACCCTCCAATAAGCATCCAGTATATAAAAACCCATTTGTTGCCTTTAGATTTCCTTTCTGGGCTGATTAAACAAACATCTTTTAAACTGGTACATTTCCGAGGTGTTGGTCACAGATCCTTTGTTGGCAGGAAAACACTCCTTGGAACTTTCTTTAAAACAGAATGAGAATAAATCTTCTCATTTTACTGTCAACCCCCCCCCCCCCCAGATACACACACACTTCATTATTTAATGACTCATGGTTTCATAATTTGCTGCTATATGCTGGACTTGCAGGATGGTCTCATGGTGCATATGCAGGAATCTGACCATCTGTCAGGTTGTAATAATAAATATACCTGTCTCATAACCCAAATTTAATGGATGACAGTTATTTAATCTTATTTTGAAACCACGAGAGGCCTGACCTTGGAAAGAGATAGAGAAAAAGATAATAATATTTGTTGCTGAGAATCCCAATGTGCCTGTCACACGAAGCAGCTAGCAAGCAGACAGGACTGGATGCTGTCTCTGGGCCAATTTCACAAACACTGATGCTTCTTATCAACATCAATCTCACTAATAAATTGTGTTGCTGAGTGCATTTTAATGTTGTGTCCCCTTGTTTGAAAATGGGTGAGTTAGTTTTTTATTATTTCCTGACGATTAAGGCACTGCAATAGAATATCTAGTTCATATTCTTGTAATTTATGGAAAAGGACATCATCTTGATAGCATAAGCAGTTAAAAAGAGTTAAAGTTTGTCTTCTTGAATGTTGATAAATGCTTCTTCTTTACCATAAATGCAAATATTTTCAGTATTTCCATTATTTTTTACCACCTGTATGGTCTTATACAGAAAATTCTCTTCTGTGAAATGCAGATTTTACAATATTTTATTCTTCTGAATCATTAGTTTTACAATGATTTGTAAAGATTAAACAAAAATTGTTTTCATGAACATAAGTTGGCTTTTGAGGAGCTTGATGTTTTTAATTGTAACTATTTGCTCTGATTCCAGTCTTTATATTATCCTGAGCTAACGTGATTCAGGCCAACCAGCATGAGAGCACAGCCATCATTTTATTTAACTCTCAGCAATAAAACAAAATAAGCCCACCTCTCATTATATGAGACATTTCATATAAACAGAATACAGCCAGTGTTTTCATCAACAACTCATCTGCTAAATTTGAGCAAACACCTTGTAAGATTACAAGGCTTGATACGATGCTAAGATAAATTTTGGGTGGAGGATCATTTTAATTTTCCAGCTAAGTGGAACTTTGGCAATGGTTGTGAAGGAATATGTCAACACTTTGAAAGCCGGTTTCAGTCAAGGTTCAACAAGGACCAAAAATAACAGCGCAAACCAAGGGTTAAACAAATTGGAGATAATGTTTATTACTGTGACAGACAAAGAAACGTTAGGATGGAAGCAGGAAAGGAAGGAGGACCTGTGTCCAAATGTAAGATTAGTGTTGGAGTTGTTCCTCCTATATAGTAATTTTAGGGGGCACACAGCTGATTACAGGAGGGCTTTAAACCTTAAAGGAGAAACCAAAGGATGGTGATGAAACTGATGCTGAGTGTAGCATGATGTTTGTCCATTATGAAGCTCAAAAATCACATTTTCAAATCAGTTACAAAGACAACCTCGAAACCCCTGTTGAACAGATTGAAACACTTTCAAACAAACGTGTTATCAAATGTGTTGCATTCATGCTCTATATGACACGACATTTGTCTGTGACACGGTTGACAAAATAATGAATCAAAGGTTTAGTTTCATTAAAATATTTAAAAAGTCATTAGAGTTTAAAGATCAGCAATTTATGAATTTTGCACATTTAGGGGGTAAATTATGGAAATAACTAGATTGTTGATCAAAAAGGAAAACTGATTTCTTCACTTTTTGTATTAGCTTTAGGCATTTCACCAACAAGAGTCGACCTGTCTGTCTATTTCTGCTTAAACCTGAAATTTGTTGAAAAATGACCATTTCAAATGAAAACACGTGTTTGTCAATTTGTATGACTGGTTGTTGTACAGTATATTGATGGCTCACAGATTTGTGAGCCGACCCTTGCTGTTGCACCCTCCAGAGTCCACGGTCACCTTCAAATAGCCACTTATCATTTGCCATCCTTTGGCAGTGGCCTCCCTACCGAGAACACAAAGTAGAATATCAACAGTGATATGTTCCACCTATCAAAAAACAGCTGTCCAACACACACGGTGGTTTCCAGTACTGGCTGTGCCGTTCCCAATGTTTTTGAAGTGTGAAATTGAGCCCAGATGCTCCAATAAAGCAATAGAGTAAGGAGATTGTGTTTGTATGTTTGTTGTGCAGCGATTCCCAGCCCATGATTATTCTCACCAGTCCTGAAGCAACTGTGACTGTCAGCCAGATTTTCATTGAATCCATGTTTAACCAAAGTCAATGTTAAACCATGACCCTGAACACTTTTACAACATGAGACATGACCTACGTGACGTACGTGTCTGTGAGCGAGCTCAAAGTCAGTTCTCGTGCCTCCTCACTCTTACATATGCAGAGCAAATGTAGGCCATTATCTCCGATTCCGTCATCCACCTTAAATGTTCCCTCTGCTGTGGACTGGAGTAGCAGCAGAGAGAGACGCGGAGGATTTTTTTACCACTGGAAAATGAGCTCACGAGACAAGAAGTGTGTTTGTGACGTTACACTGCAGCATCATGTCAGTTTCCGTCCCGGCTAATCACCAGTTGGAACGGAGTCACAATGGCTGCCTATCGCCGTCTGTGTGTTTTTACGTAGGTGTTATCCACTTCTGTGCATAATGTCATTTTAGAAGTCTGTATCGCTCACTCAACTACACACACACACACATCAGGAGTTCCAGATGTTTTGTCTCAGCTTTGATAAAGTCAAGCTGTTTTTGTCGACCACATATACACACTATGTCCAAGCACCATCTGCCTGCCATTCTAATTGCTTGAATGCTCTCTGTCTTATGAGACAGTATTTGTTCTGAATTATGTGCCTGTAATTTTGAGTCATAGTTATATAGATATTAATCTTAAAGTATAATATCTTGTCTCTCAAGCCATATCACACCAGTCATCGACACTCACTGGTTTATACTGGCAGTTATTGTCCATTACTGGTAAAACTAGGCGTCTGAGCCAAAACTAAGCGTCTGGTTTCAATGCACCTCAATGAAAAAAATAACAATCCAATTCACAAATGCTACAATGGGAGTCACAGTGAAAATGTAGTTGCTTCAGAAGTATAATAGAACAAGATCAGCAGTAAAACTACTGATTTGTGGTGGTGAGAGGTGAGACCGCTTTGTTTCACAGTGAAAACACTGAAAATTTAAATTCTGAACAATCTGTGTTAATATCAGGATTAAATCAATCTTAAAGTAATATAAATTAAAGTAACAACAATTGATGTTCTGATAGGAGTTGGTAAAAAAACACAATCCCTTTAAACATTGAGGCCGTTTTATTTTTCAGGGTTATTTTAGACATTTCAGTGAAAGTCAAGTCAAAACTGATATTTTGAGTTAATTTAATTTAGATGATTTATTAAAAAAAAAAGGTTAAATGAGTCAGATTGCATCTTTGTAGATAGTGTCTAGTCTGATAATGTCAATTTAAGGAATGCATTTCAACATGAACATTTTCTGATTCACATATAGATTTTTAACCTTGCCCATCTCAAAGACGATGGAGCCAAGCTTCTCAACCATTTGGAGGAGGAATAAATTTATAATTACCCAATAAGAGTGAGACTATTCTGCTAAAAAAAAAACCTTGGCACCAGCTGCTAGAATGGTTCCATTCGTTTTTACTACAGTTTTCATGATTACTTCAAGAACACCCTGCAGTCTTCAGCTGCTGGTGGTTTCCTGTCACGGCTCAAGCATCTTTATCAGTTGTTTTACCTACAGATATGGAATATGTAACTAGGAGGAGATAATCTCTTCACTCTCTTCATACCACAATGGTTACTTGCATACATAAACATGTAAGAGAAGAAACCACCAACAAGTAATAATATATTAAGGTTTCAGTAAGTGAGGTTTGGCACTTTTATTAAAGAAAGGCGGTATAATTACTATTTCTTCATACACTTTTTTTTCTTTAACAAATCCATTTTCATCCAATGAATCCAGCCAAACTTCAGCCTATAGCAGATATCCTCTAAATCTTAGGCAGTGCAAGGCATTATGGATGCAGTATGGGGCACATAGTTCATTCAACTAGTCAAAGGAATGTGGAAATTTGTGTAATATAAAAACATTTACCCAGACAGTGATCTTTGCTGCTTTTCTCACAAATTATGTTTCTACCTCCCCAATATCAGCATTTCTTCACAAATCCTGGCATGTGATATTGACTGTAGGGAAAGAAGAGGCTTCTTTGTTATATGCTCTTTGGATAAACATGCTCTTTGAGCCAGTTTGTAATTTAAAAGTATGTCGTTCATACCAGCATTTTTACAGTTGAAAGTTTACACCGGTTTCACCCTTAGCATAATTTATAATCATTAAATTCTTTATCCTTTATTTTAGAAAACAGCTATGCCAGCAGCAGGTTCTTATTTTGAAAATTACTTTTCTACGATCAAAAGTACTATTTATGGAAAAACAATATTCTTTGACTGGAAGCAGAAGCCTTTCAGGTAACTAAACACCACAGCCTTGAACGATTAAATAATTCCATAACCCAAAGTTTCTTTCAGATCCTTTAGATGAAAGACTAGTTAGACTTTGGACATCTGTGTTTAACTAAAGGCTCAATGCTAACTGGATAGCTTGTCCTGATCTGTCACCAACTCAGTGGCATTCAGGCAACACCCCACTCCACTCATTTAAACTCTGAACTGAAGTCAGTTTGGATCTTTGTTCCAAGTCTTTTTAACAATGCATGAAATGATTAGAATCACAACATTATTATTTTTATTTTTTATTTTTTTAGCTCCACCAAGTATATTTTGTATTCAGCTGTGTCCCTTTCTTTGTTTCATGGCTTGATGTTTATCACAATTTCACAAGCACAACTGGAGGGATGGGCTGTGGGCTGACCTGGAAGTTTTTTAAGCTGATTAATTACATTTTGAGAGTCAGTCTTTTCTTTTTCCCTGTGCTTTTATGAAATTAAAATGATTTCAATAAATGTGCCATGTATGCTAATTTTTTTATTTAATGCTTTTGATTTAGTTCCTAGTTCTTTAGTTGGATAAAGGAACCAAAATCTGCATGATAATTTGAGAGCCAGGCATGGAAAGGCATTTTATTTATATAGCGCATTTCCATATAGGGCAGTAGCTCAATGTGCTGTACAATAAAAACAAAGGTCTATTACACACAAATCAAATAATGGAAAGAAGAAAGAGAAAAAAATAGTCAAAACATTTAAATACGATAAAAACAATTTACATTAAAATAACAGTGCAAAATTATCATTTTCAATGCTTTAAAAGAGCTCACCCAAATGCACATTAGGATGGGTCATTAATTCTAAATAAATATGGTCATAAATAGCATTGCGTGTCTTAGGTGCCTTCCTGCCATCGACATAACAAGATTTTAAAGAATATCTTGATATATATTGACAAAAAAAACTCTTCTTATAAATGCATAAAGTTGAAGTATTAAAGTAAAAGTATTTCCAAATCTTTCATGCATGAAATGTTTGAGGTGCGATTTTGTAAGAGTCCATGGCATAGATTAATGCTAACAAACCAGAGGGTTCCAACCTGAGAACTCTACTCTTTGACCATGAAATGACATTTTGGTGTCATATTTAAGCTTTTTTTCCTCTTCAGAAGAAAGGAAGTAATCATACAGAAAATTGCAGCCATGAAAGTCAAAAGAAAGATCTGTCGCAGCAGGCTGTAGTCAGTATGTAGGATGCAGGATGTCTGCTCCCCGTAGACATAGATTTTTACCATTCACCTACCAATGATCAACTTTCTTCACAAGTTACTGACTTGAATCCTGTATTTTCTGGTGAGGACCTAGAAAAAAGAAATCAAATTCTAGTCCCAGAAAATGTGCAAACAGCAATCTAGAGCCAGGATAATTTAACTGCATAAAATAAATAGTGATAATAGTCACAGTCCCCCTCAGTAACTCATGCAGCTCACAAAGCTTTAATTAGTGGCTTGGATGGGAGCATTTCATTGCTGCCAGGTTTGGCGGCTGTCCACAGCACCACAATGGCGGTGAAATTTTATGAAGAAAGGGGACTGATGCAGGATAATTTGTTGAGTTTTAAAAAAATATAGCACAAATCAGAGATGTTCACAAGTCTCTGCTCCACTTTGTTCAGGCTGCTAGTAAAACTGAATCCCACATCATTTACGAGCCGGTTGCCGACAGCGCATCTACTGAGTTATTTTATTCGTTCAACTTTATCTGTAATGTACATTCAGAATTCTGTGAAACTAAAAGCCACGGGACAGACACTGTTTGAGATGCTGCTGTGAACTGGTTGAGGGTATCCACCAACTAAACTATTCCGGTTTTTCCTTTGTGTGACAATTTTTTCATAAAATACCAGTGCTAACAAACACATATTTCTGAAATCTTCATTTACAAAATGAACAATGCATTTGTGAGCCCAAACACATATGACTCAGGATTAATATGTACAACTTCAATATAATCCGTACTCCTGTTGCTTTTGACTGGACTTCTAATAAGCTAAAGTTAAATATATTAGACTTTTTTATGGTGATGCAAAGTGAGATGATGGCGCCAGATGATTGGCACGACAATGGGCTGCAGGATCTCAACACAGCACCTTTGTGCATTCAAATGTTACATGTGATCTGTGGTTGCAAGATCAATTGGATGTACTGCAAAAGACGGATTATGGTAATGAAATAAATATTTAAGTCACAGACAACAGCTCTGGACAGTCCTAAAACTGGTATGCCAATTGAACAGTCCCTCTGACCTTGGGACATCTGTGGCAATGTTCATTTGTTTTTCATTCATGATGAGGAAACCATTGCATGATGTTCTTTCTCATATGTTTTGCATGTATGAGAAGTGCTTTACAAATAAAGGGATGTTACTGTGTGTCAAAACTGTCTTAGTGCGACTAGTCCGACGCTCAACTGTGTAAATACAAGACAATGTTTTTGTTTGGTGGCTAAACTAAACTAAAAATCAGATTTCAACTTTGTTTTTGGCTGCATTGGTAAACTTTGTCTGCTGCGCATTCTTGGATCCAAATCCTTGCTCGGCTCGTAACACCCATTTATGGATTCAAAACTCAGTTAAAAATACACACCAACTCCGATTCACTTTTACTTTTGATGGTACGTGTATTAAGATACTAAGACCAATTTAGAACCTTTTGATGATGAGCCAGATCACCATGTGGATGGTGTAAATCCAAGTATGAGGCGAGTGAGCTGCTTGGCGGAGGTTTGCGCTCTCCGGGTGCTTTTCTAATTTATAGGCATTATCATACGAAGAACCTTAACCCTGCTAAATACTCTTTGATCCACTCATGTATTATTTTTGCTTATAATATGACATGGATTTACAGCATTTGACACGATAAGATTTTGAGTCCCAGATTGACCCTTAAACCAGCGCATGCCGGCAATTCTGATTCAAGTTTGGAAAGGAAATGTTTTGAAAGAAAACACAATCCTCTCAGAAACCACATGAATGTTTTTTTTTTTTAATTTGTTTCTTTAATTGTCGCACTCCCCAGTCATCTGGTACTCTTTGTACTGTAGGTGTTTGTGTGTGACGCAGACAAGACAAAGACGTAAACAGACTCGCCGACTCAACCACTGGAAAAGTGACCGCTCCCTATCTCACGTCTCTCAGAGGGAGATATGGTGATGTTGTGTGTGCTTGTGTTTTGCTCCCAGGGAGATTATCAGCTGTAGTAGGCGGCAAGACCGGCTGCTCTTCTGATATACCACTCAAATACAAAGGAGACAAAAGTAGACAAACCCTGTTTGTGTATGAGTGTGTCAGATGAAGTGTGTGTGTGTGTGTGTGTGTGTGGCTCAGAAGCAAGGGGGTTATTTTAGTTGGCACACAATAATTAGCTCTAGGAAGAGTCATGGTGGTTTCAAATGTTGAAACCAACATGTTCTCCAGGAAAATGTAATGCTCTGGCAATTTTTACACCCAACCATGAGCCACAGCTCTTTGTCAGAAGTTTATATAAGGCTGCTTTCCATGCTTTTCATGACTGTTGCAAACACAAAAACATCATGTTTAATATTTAGTTCTACTGATATCTGAATCTGCCTCACAATTTGTTCAAGAAAACTAAGAAAGTTGTAGCACATAATTTACAGGTTGTGACAACAAGAGGCATCAGCCTCCAGCCTGCCTGAGAGCCAAAGCAGAGTAAGAGTTATAATATGAATCAGCACAGCCCATAATGTTCTTTCAAAAGTGTTGTTAACGACGGTTTGAGATGGGCGGGGGGAAAATAATAAACCTGTGTTGGTCTCTCTCTCTGTGTGTGTGTGTTTGTGTTCAACTGTTGAGAAACTTTAATTCCTGGCACTTTCTCAACCAGGTTGATTTTAAAATCATAGTAAACATTACACGCCAACAATTTCACAGAAACAAAACTTGATCGGTTTTCTAACGGGGGGGTTACAGTTATTTGAAACGGGACCTCAAACACAGACACACGCATTTCAATTAAGGTCAAGTATTCGGTTGATTGGTGTTGTCTCTTGATTTAATGTTTGTGGTTGACAACTAATGGTAAATATTATCACACTTTGCAGTGATAATTACTTGAAACTATTTTGTGCACACAGTTTATAGAAAGTTGTGGTTTCTCTTTGATAAACAAAGCACTTTACAGCCCAATGATGAAACACATAAAACAGAGTCAGTGCTACTGTGACATTTACTGTCCCGATTTCCGTTCACGAGATCGGATCGGGACATCCCCTCCTGTAAACTAGTTGGCTCGCATCACATGACAAATGCTAATTAATTTCCTTAATACTTGTCGGACCATAACAAAACACACACTTGCTGTCCAATCCCATTCTTCAACATTAATGTATGACCTGTAAACACGGGACAGGATACATTTGGAAGTGACAGTCTTTACAAATAACTGACTACGCCTTCATGAGCACAAATATTTGTGTGTGTGTGTGGCATTTTCTGGTTTACAAAGATGCATGAATGTTGAACTCTGGTGATGATGGGATGTTTGGATTTGACATTTCTGGAACCCATATCGCTGCAAACATCGACACAGCCCAGCCATTTTGATGACACATTGAAACTTGGAAAGAAAGTGAGGGACTCTGTCTTTAATTGCTATATGGCTGTTGCAGCGGTTATATGATGGTGGGACAAGCTATTAGTTGCCTAAACACTGATGACAGCTAAATAGCTTTGTTCATTCCAGAAACTAGATTAATTTATCCATTTGTGCACACAGAGTTTTGTTTTCTTGTTCAGCATCAGGGCTCATCCTGACAATTAGTCATTTCAAAGAGAATAATATAATAATAAAAAAAAAACAGAACTCCAAGCAGCAGGAAGAGAAACACCAGACTGACAGTAAAACAGGAAATAAAACAACACCGAGTTTTCTTCGACTCCACATCCTGACTTGTGCCATGCACCAGAACATTGTTGGAACATGCCTTGAAGGTCGCTAAGGTTCACTTCAAAGCTTGCAATGACTGGCTGGAGAGTTTCAAGAAACACCAGAGTATTGGTGCTATAGCATGACCATTTGGTGGTTGAAGCCAGGGTGAAAACAAATCCACAAAATCACAACCGAATACTCTGCAGAGGAAATCTACAATATGGACAAGACACTTTCTGAAAGACGCAAATAAAGATCTTGTTCATGAAAATTAGTTATTTTCTGTGCTTACATTGCACAGTTCGAGTTTGACTGATCACTCAAAATACTTTGCAACACAAACCAGCATTCACCCTTTCATTTCAGGTTGCAGAAGCTACCGTGCAAGATTTTACCTGCCCATAACTAGTGATACCTTTTTTCATTGTAGTCACTTCCACACCAATTGTTTTCATTCATTATATAAGGACCTTCATTACATGGTCCTTATTTCTGTCCCTTCTGCAAAAATGAGTTATGTTTGAACCCATGTTTGTTTTCCTGTTGGTTGGTTTGGTCTGTAGGATGGAGGATGTACTTGGAAAGAACCCATTATTTTTGATGCAGCTCAAGAATGAAGGCCAAATCAGATAGATTCCAAAATAGCTTTTCTTAACATCTTTTTAAATGAAAACCAAAACATAACCAACCAAGGACAATGGTCTGAAAGAAAGAAAAGAGGACTATGACAGAGCTTTTTGATGGAGCTTGGGTGAGCAGAACAAAGGTGAAAAATGTCACATCTAATGTATTAGATAATTAGATCTTATATGATCGGCACAAATTGTTTGATCACATCAGAATAAAGATAATGTAATTTCAGTAAAATTCTATTATCTAAAGAAGCCTATTGGCCTTTGTTGAATGTGTACAATATCAACTATTGTTTTTCATTCATCATGAAAATAATATTAGTTGCATAAATAAATAAGATTTTATAAAGTTGTTATAGCAGTGGATTTTCTTTATTCACTGAGTCATGACTAAAGCACAAAAGCAACTCTTTAGAACAGCATATAGAGCTACATACACACACACACACAAGCACCAACAGATGTGCTGTATTGTATTATAGAGTGATGTCACAGTGACTCCCACCTCTTATTTATTGATGCAGAATGTTTTGCATCTGTTGGCCTTTCAAAGCCACTGCTTAGACAAAAGCCTGCGTATGGAGTATGGGCCTCTACTTTTGCAGATGAAAGTAACATGTTAGAAGTATGTTAAAGTTAACTTTTAAAGACCCGCAATGCTTTCCTGCTGGATAAGAAAAATTAAATTGCTTTGTAGTCACTTCAAATTGTGAAGCATTTTAAGTCTTGGTGATTATTTTTTTCAAATTATTAGAAAACAATCAAGAACGCTCCAGCAACGCCTGTGACCTGCAAGGTGGATGAAGTGCCTGTAGATGACACCACTGAAGTTGTCTCATCTACAAGAAAATGAATGGATGGAAGAAGGTTTATCAATGCAGCTTCATAACAAGCTGATTCCGGGCTTGAATCGAGTTTCCAGGGGTGTTTAGCATGTGCAGCTTACATGTTCTCTCCGTGTTTGCATGGGCTTGCTCTCACATTCCAAACACATACAATGTAGGGGGTTGTTTTATCGAGTCATCATTCAGTTATCTTCATGGAATTGGCATCAATGACAGTTTAACCGAGTTGCTTTATCAATAGGCCCTCAAGATACTTCTACTCATGTATAAATTTAAAGGACAGGGTGAAGCGGAGAAGGTTGGTTTGCTGTTTCCACTCCTGACGGGACAAGCCCAAAGTACAGTAGTAGTATACTGATTGTAGTGCATCAAGTTATTGTTAAATCAGCGCTCCTTGATGTGAAAGGTTTACTAATGCATTGTAATGTGTGTTTTTTATTAAATGTAACTTTCTTTTAGTTTTTATATGTGTGCATTAGTGTGGTGGAACAACACACTGCACCTTCGCTCCCTGCACAGCAACCGCTGGAACGGGGAACGAGAGGGACTGACATATGCAGTCAATCTCAGACATCAGACTGTTTCAATTATTTTCTTGGTTCCTATGTGAAGTTTCATGTCTCATTGATCTACTTGTACGCTTTATGGCCTGCCTGGCAGCATTTTGGGCAGATCATGCAGCAAGGAGAGATGCAAGACCCATGATTAAATATAATGCTTAGAAAACTCAAAAGCCAAAGGATTTGAGAATCGGTTAGCAAAGTGAATATGGCTCCACGGTTACTTTTCTACTAAATTTACTGAGTCATGTTTTATCTATTGTGTGGAAACCAGCATATGTGGCCCGTTTTCTATGTCAAACATGTGGAAGTAACTCAGTATGGATGATAGATTTTTCACGGCTGTATCATCAAAAGGTCAAAAATATATATATATTCATCATCAAAGGGTTAAAGCAAATCCTAATATGCTTAATGTGACACAACGAGAGTGCAACAGGTTAACAAATGTGTGAGGAGACTTTTTTTTTTTCATCCGCTGGACTTGGCTCAAACCCTACTTGTGGTCAGGAAGACAAAGCAAGTAGCTAATAATTCAGAGTCTACTGTCCAGATGGTTGGCCAAGAAAGGAACTTGCTGAACAGCATTTTCTGCTTCCTGTACAATTTGGTTATATGTAACAATTCTGCATTAGCAGTTCAATGTATTGTCACAAGCAACATGTATGACCAGGCCTGGGAGTTGCATGAGTTCACGGCCAGTGTTGACATTCAATCACCATGATTAATCCCCATCTTTAATGACGTTAAAATAACTGAATGACATCCACACATTTAATTCCAGGTCAATAAAATGATCTGAGAATCAGTGTATAATATGTTGAAATAGACTCGTTGGTAAATGTCTAAATCTGAATGAAAATGAAATACTTTATGTCACATTCAGTCACTGAGTAGACCTAATAATAGATAGTCAGCAATGAAACAATGTATTGTTCAGATCAAGGTAAGCAGGAGAAGGATTTTCTTGACATGTCATTTTCATTCAATACCTTAATTTCTTGGTTTATGTTGGACTGGTCTTTCTGTTTGTTGGACCTTAGCGTTGCTTCTGATTCTTTGCAAGCTGAATGGAGGTTTATGATCTTGCCACCTCATCTGCCTCCCCTAAACTGCAGTTATTACGTCATGGCTGTAAAGCCTGGTGATTTAATCCAACACAAACAATTTGAGGAAACCTTAAATAATTTAAGTGTACTGACGCAGCTATACTGTACATTCATAGTTATTTGTTTAGCTTAGAAGTAAATCAAGAGCTTATTGGGAACTAGGTTATATATAGGTTATCATTTAAAACTTTGGAAAACAAACACCTGTTGGACGACTCAATAAACGCCCAGATCTGTATTTGTTCTTCACATAATTAACATCAACATCTGGGCATGTAGATCCTTGATTAATCCTAACTGCAACACAACAGTATGTTATAAATTGATGAAATCTGGGAAAATCCTAGAATCAATTTTAGGCTTTAAGGGATTACATTATTAGATGGAAATATAAATCATAATCTTGCCTCACCCAGTCTTTATAAGGGTGTGTTTTTACTTTCAGAAATGAAAAGCAGAGAAGCCTACAAGCACTAGTTATCAATAAAAGCATTAGCTCCATGTGTGTTGTTTCCCCTCTGGCTAACTTTCAGATGGTGGTATCTTACTGAGGATAAAAGGAACCACACCACTGACCTGACTGATAGCTCGCTTCCACGCTACAGCCCTGCTCTCCCAGCCTATTCTGTCTTTCAGTGAGGGGTTCACACAAAATGTATGTGCTTGCACATGGTTTCCATTTCCCCTTCCCACTTTAGTTGACTGCCATCTCTATTTCGAATTTGCCCCCTTTTCTCCAGTCATGGTTGTCCCCTGTGTCTGGTGTACATTTTAAGATGTCCAAAGACTTTCAGACAAAAATAGGTTTAATTCGTCAGATGAAAGGACCTCAGTTAAAACTCTGGACAAAAGTCCCTCTGACAAAATGTTCAAGTTCCTCCAAAATGCAGTAAAGTGAGATAATTTATCTATATTTAGATCTTGCTTCTAAATACAATTAAGTGGAATTCGGCCCAAGTGGTTTGTTGTGGACAAGTCAGTTTGTCATGTTACTTTATTATGTTTAATAGGGACCGTATCTCCAAATTCTTAGAAACCTGCATTTGTGTATCACAAATGCACTCCAATAAAGAGCAGCATAAATAATGTGAACTTGGAAAACTGTGTGCATAATGACTGTTCAATATGTATCCTTACAATCAAAATATTATTGATGTGTATTTATTTGACATGAAGTAAGGTTTGCAGTTGATGATGAAGTTGCACCAATGCTCAGTACAGTTTCTCCTTTGCATCATTTGTGGAAGATGAGTTGAGAAGCCACAGAAGCTTTTTTCCCCTTCAGCTGGTTTAAGGAAGCGTCGGGTCCACAGCTTGGATAGCTGAGCTCACATTCAGAATCTAAAAATACACATGTAACCAATGTTGTTTTTCCAATAGGATATGTTTCAGCCTTTCCGGCTGCCACTTGTAGACGAAGTGACAAAGCAGGATATGTGCCATTCCCCATTGGGACCATCTTCTACGCACGAGTAAAAACACTCACCCACTTCATGAGAAATCAGTCCATACCTCTCCAATGCATCACCGTGCAACGACACAACACGGACAGTTTGCGCCAAGAAAGTACATGATTTTCACCATGAGAAAAGAAAAGATAAAATCCACTCCTGTGAGAAACGGAAATGATGAGCTCCATTCCAACATGCATGGGGATGAATTTGCAGATCGTAAAGATCACAGAAAAAAACACTCAATACAACATGAGTCATAGAAAAATGAGAGCATCTACAGATAAATACAAAAGAAAGAGTGATGGCGTTCACAGATAACTGCAGCAGTTAGTATTATATTTAGAATATGAGTGGGAAGGCTTGTTCTTGGACTGTATAGTATTTTCTGACTGCGATTAAACACGTCATGTGATCTGCAACTTCAGTAAAGCCTAGAACAAATATCTCTGGAAGCACGGCAGAAACTAATGTTGCAGATACTCTTACTGACCATTTAACATGCTAAGTTTAAAATTAAGTGCGTTGATGGTTATTTTTAAGCATTCAGCACTGAAAATGTCACCAGTGAATTTTAACACACATGTTTTATGACTATAATAAAATCTTCACTTCCACTCAACCTTGATAAGCAGGCCTCACTGATCGATCACTACCTTCAATTTCCTCCTTCCTTTCTGATTATTTTCTCTTTAATTCTTGTATCCATCCTTTCCTCTTTCTCAATAGACTTCAAAGGCAATTCCCCCAATTCCCTATGCCTATTTGGCTAAATGGGAAACGTAAACCAGGGCTGATAGTTAGTGGTAAAACACCAGAAGGTAGTTTAGGCCTCCCAAGCACACAGACCTGTCAATCTCCCTAACTCAAATCAGGCAGCCACTCAGATTGACTGAGCGATAAGACCGGGAAAAACTAGGTCATATTTAGGAGCATGGTAGAGTAATTATAGAACCCATATACAGTAATATTGTTACCCTTAAAGCAGGCTGAAACAGATCGGCATCGAGACAGTGAGATTTGAAAGCTTGATATGAAAAATGAGAATTCGAGAAGAGTTGAGGCCCAAATGAAATGGATATTCTGTACCCTATGGCACAAATCTGAGCCTGTCTTTGTACATTATGCAACAGAAGGTCACATGTGACCCATAGGTGTCCAGAATGGGGCTCTGAAACAAATGTTTTACAGCATTGATCCAAGTACTTCACATTGTTGCCCTCTGTTTTACACTTTTAATGCATCGTCCTCCCCAACACCAGCCACTCTCATGTCCTCCCTCAGGGAAGGACACGAGGGAAGGATGGGGCTTGAGATTGACAGACGGATCGGTGCAGCGACTGCTGTGATAAAGAAGGGGCTGAGCCGAAAGGCAAAGCTCTTGATTTACCGTTCTACGTTCCTACTCTCGCCTTTGGTCATGAGCTTTGGGTCATGACCGGAAAGACAAGATCCCGGACACAAGCGGTCAACATTAGTTTCCTCCGCAGGGTGTCTGGGAGCACTCTTAGAGACAGGGTGAGGAGCTCAGTCACCAGGGAGGAACTCTGTGTAGCGCCACCGCTCCTCCACATCAAGAGGAGTCAGCTGAGGTTGCTGGAGCATCTGTTTTGGATGCCTTCTGGTTGCCTCCCTGGGGAGGTGATATGAGCATGTTCCGTTGGGGGGAGGCCTCCGGGAAGACAGAAGACACGCTGTAGAGACTATGTCTCTCAGCTGAACTGGGAACGCCTCGGGGTCCCCACGGAAGAGCTGGAGTCGGTGTCTGGGGCAAAGGAAGTCTGGAAATCCCTGCTGAGAATGTTCCCCCCCCAACCCAGTCCCGGATAAGTGGTGGATGGATGGATGGTTATTTTCCATTCAGGTAAAGATAATCACTCAATGAAGCCTGTGAGACTGGTGGAGTGCAGTTTGATGACAGTAAAGGCAGCATGGAGGTGATTAACCGTGGTTCCTCTGAGGACTATAGCTCTCTCATGCCAGCGCAGGGACAGAAGTGATCGAGGTAAATGAAGAATGTGATTAAATTAGTAACAAGGCAATTAAACTCATATTAGTCGAAGTAGAAGAGACTTGTTTAATCTCAGGAAGGTTGCATCATCCCTTTAGAACTCAAATGCTGGGACAGCTTCTGAACTATATTTATATCATCAAACCTTTGATAATTATTTACATAGTCCACCTGTTACAACTGCTACTATTAGACAATCACTTTTACAAGTATGAAATTCTAAGACATGACGGGCAGGTGACATACCACCGTTACCATGCCAGACTTAATCAGAAATCTCTGCTGCAGAAACAGTACGTCATGATATCAGCATGACAGCATTTGGTTTTGTCCTCTGGCCTAACACGGTGATACGCCTTAATTGGTATAACCATGCCAGCCATTACAAGGATACCTTCTCAAAATACTACTGTCTAGGTTTCTGAGTGAACCACTTTACAACTCAAAAGGTGCCGCCTTCTTTCTGTCACGTAATTTCATAAGGACTCCACGTCACTTTAAGTCAGCCTTGCAGCTCTCTCTGCTCTCTTTATCTGAGCTCAATTCTATGATGGAGGTCGAGCCAGAGATTTTGACTTTGATTTTTATAAACACGCTCTATGTTAAAGAGACGGGGAGGATAATCGATTTCACCGTGACGAGGAGGAAGGGGAAATTGCCTCGCATGTCGTCATGTTGAGCCAGGTTACAGTGGGGGGGGGGGCTGCAGGTTTGGGTTATTTTGTTCTAAAAAGCTGCTTTAACTATTACCATTACTCTCTGTCCTCCCCATACACACACACACACACTTCTTGTATACATGGTGCATTAAATGATTAAATGAGTCACTTGATTGTGAACCTTTTCCAGAGTAGACTGATTAAATCTTTAGGTTAGTTTCTTGTAAGTAAAATACAATATAGAGTATTTACATAAAACATTCGGTATATGTACATGTTTCACTTCACATTTATACATAAACATTTTCCTCTTGATGAACCTGCTGCAAATATGGAACAGGAAAACATGATTAAAGTTGATGCTGACCATATTAAAAGACGTTATGTAAGTGAAGTATTCCCATGCATGTGACTCTCATCCTCCATGGTCGGCTTTCATCAAGTGTGAAATCCATTCAGAGCATGAAACAATGTGAGGCAATGACTACTTTAAAGCTAAAATAAACAAACCAAGCAATAATAGACATCCAATGTCCAATAAAGCAAGCCAATAGGGTTTAGCATGAAGATTGCTATCAGGCGGGGGGGTTGTGGGGGGGCCTGGAGTAATAATTGTAGTTAATGTCATGCTGCAGCCAGAGCTGGACTGTTTTTGGTTTCTATTGGTTCTCATACATTTATTCCACTGCTTGTGATTTTAATGCCATTGCTTTCCTCCTTAGTTATAAATGATTCACTTGAACATATTTACCTTCTTTACTATTTTACAAGAGCTTGATCAATCCATCCCGATATTTTCATTAATTTTCCTTCATCATCAAGTTGCATTTTTTTGTTGCACAGACTTAGTTGAGGCTTGATGATAATATGACGGTTTATGAGGCGAAACAGAGGGGGAGCTAAATACAGGAAGGCCCTCTTGTTGTTTTCAATCTGTAGCTGAATGTACCAGACTAAACTTCCACACTTACTATCCGTCTCACAAACTGCTACACAGCATCTCCTCCAGTGTGCTCACCATCAAATCATTGCAAAAGACAGTTTGGAAGGAAGGAAACGTGGTTTTCATGGGAACGTCCCTGTTACCACAAGCAACATGATGTCCAATGGGCTAAATAACAGCAACCACAACTCTAGCCCATGTCCAGTTGCAGAACTGAGTTGGATTCTTGGTTTGAATCTCAGACAATTTCCTAATCCCCAGCCCAGACTATTATGTTGGGCTGGTTGCCAGGCGGGGAGAACCATTGAAGACCGGTTTCCCCACAAGAGGTGGTTGGGATCTGGGTTATTGGTTTGAATATTTCTCAACAAGTGCTACAAATGTGATATTTAATAGTAAAGTAAGAGCAGAATTTCATCATTTGTAATGCATTTTCAGTGGCTGGCTGCCCCCCCCCCCCCCGGTTTGTTGTTGTAAGTCCTACCATGATTGATGGCCTTGTGTAGGTTTCTCAAGCAGAGAGGAGAGAGAGATAACAGACCAGATAAACCACATAGATGCACACAGAAGTTACGGTCGAAGTACTTTTATTAGAGAAGTCTGTAAAACTATGTTCAGTGGGACTCAAAAACACCAGATTATTGACACAAAGCTAATTCTGTGTTGCTGCACGTCCTTTTTTTTGTGTGTCGTTGCCACTTCTGGTCAATTTCAGACCCTTTGTCTCAGTCTGTCTCTCTCACAAACATTCAACTTCCTGGTTCTTGTCTCTTACTTTAGCGGCTCAGCCCAAACAAAATCAAACCGTTTAAACCACTTTATCTGTCGCTACCCTTCTTATCACTACTTGACTCCGCTTGCGTCACAGCTGGCCTTGCTGATGAAACTGTTCCTACAGGCCAGCCCTGCAGGGCCTACAATCACAACTGTTGTTTTATCATGACTCCACTCAGTTAATATGGACCTTCTAATATGGAACTGCACATATCATTAACTCAAAACAGAATGAAAAACTGAGAACAAAACCTAGATTGCCTTGTATAATGCCATCTGTCAATTTAAAAAAAATCACCAGAAAAAAAGTATTGAGTAAATACAATTATTCTGGCAAATTATTTGCCAATTAGTCTGGCAAATTCATTGGCAGGGGATTTGTCTTGGGTGTGGTGCTATACTGCTTACACAACTTGGACTAAATGCAAGTGTGTGTGTTCCTGTCTGGCCCACATATGTAGAGGTCTGGCAGACAGATACACACCAGGGTGTTCCTCCTGGATAAGTGTGAGAAAATAAAGAAGGCCGGGAAGCGAGTGTTTCTTCAACTGTGGGCCAGATCAGAACGCAAATCTGCCGTCGCACTGGTTTGATTTATGAGAGTGCTGCTCAAGGACACTTGTGCAGCATAGACACACTTGGAAATTATGATTGGTTGTGCAACGCCTTCATTTTTAAAAATATTTTCAGCATTTCAGAACCATTTAACTCGGCATCATCTTGAAAACATTGTAAACCGGTTTTTCAGATTCGTGCATGGTTTGACGGATTGTTATTGAGCAATAGATTGCCGATGGATTGTCTTCTTTATATGATTTCTTTATGTAAGCATCTCAAAATAATTGTCGATAGAGGCTTCTTCATTATGACACTGTGATAGCAGTGACAGTAAGGTGACAAAAAGAAGAGTCGCAATGGCACCATTTTGTTTCCCATTGGATTCATGTTGGTGAACTGGTGTTTGAACTCCTACTCTTCAAAATTACTTAATTATATGGCTGTAAATTTCTCCTCCAAAAAAGAGCTAATCAGAATGATGACAGAATTCTATCACAAGAGTATCACAAAATTGTCCCAGTTGAATATAAATGACCACAAACTCTTCAGTTCTGAGTGAGACACACTGAGCTCAGATCTGTGAAATGGATAGTTTATTTTCTTTGTAAATCTA
Organism: Brachionichthys hirsutus; assembly: GCF_040956055.1. NCBI lineage: Eukaryota > Metazoa > Chordata > Actinopteri > Lophiiformes > Brachionichthyidae > Brachionichthys > Brachionichthys hirsutus. The sequence continues at coordinate 12,096,453 of NC_090899.1, forward strand.
GGCTTTGACATCTGTCGCCTTTCCCCTCCCCCACAGTTCTTAAATTCCTTTCACCACTTTAATCTGAGGCCTCCATTGTTCATTCTACACTACTGAAAAGACTTGGCCTCAGTTTAAGTGAATCAAACTCAAATCTATGAAGAAAACTGCGCACAGAATAAAGTTGTATCAAAAAAAACATCAACACTCACACATTCATGCCAAATGACCTTCACATCAAAAATGAGAAAATATAGCAGAATGTTCATTTTAAATTGACACTCATTCACATTGTGAACCTGCAGGCATTTTTAACGGCAGGTTTCCATTTTTCTGCAGGCATGCCTTTTAATCCTTGACATCTACGAGGGGTTAAATATGGCCGGAGGGCATATCTTTGCCGTTTCTCTCCAGATTAAGGCACAGGTATCTCCTTGTCAGGCTGTCAATTAGTGATGTAATTACCAGGGCTGGGTAGTAACAGATTATATGTACTCAGGCTGTTCATTCATCATTCATTCAGTCATTGAGTCTGGGTCTTCTGAAATCCTGGTGAAAGATGCAATATGTGTTAATCACATAACAAAAACACTTAGAATTAGAAGCACTGAAACAAAAAGAAACAACATCCAATATGTTGTGTGCTGGCATGCCCAGACATTGCTCTATAGTGCTGTATCGGAAGTGGAGAGAAACACTCATTATTCTTCTATTCAAGCCCCGCCCACCCCACAGGGGGAACAAGCAATCTCTCTCCATTGATTGTGTATTGCACAAAGGTTACTCTTGGTCATTTCTGTCTACAGACAGACAAAAGAATAAAAGCTGCTGCATGTTGTGATGTGCTACCACCAGCGCAACGAACCCTGAGCCGAGTTTTACTAAGCTTGGCAAATGAGAGGGTGACCTTTAATTAAAATAAATGGATCCGACTTGGGGATCCTGACACTCAGTGTGTCATTACCTGACTGGCAGACCACAGTATGTACGCCTGCAGAGCTACATGTCAAACAGAGTGATCAGTAATCCTGGGGCACCTCAGGGAACTGTTCTCTCTCCCTTCTTCACCCTATACACCACAGACTTCAGTTATCGGTGGGCGTCCTGTCATCTTCAGAAGTTATCCGATGACTCGGCCATAGTTGGATAAATCAGCAGGGGGGGAGGAGTCTGAGTACAGGGCTGTGTCAAGAACACTGAACAGGATGGTATGGATTTAAAATCAGAGGCACGTACTGACGGTAGAGAAAGCACGATGTCACCCCTTTGGATCAACTTGGGTGAGTATGGCTCCAATACCGAGGTCAGAAGCGGCAACCTCTACCACAAACTGGTGGTTGGGGTCCTGAAGAGCGAGAACAGGGGCAGAGGTAAAGCTTCTCTTGAGTCTCATATTTGGGGGCTCCACACAAAAGATCTATGGGAAGAATAGAGCTTGTGAAGAGGTGATCCAATGGAACTGTAGTTAAAAATGAATTTCCAGTAGAAGTTGGCAAAACCCAAGAACCTCTGAACTGTCATCAGCGTGTCTGAAGCATTTGATTCTAATGATCATGACATTTTGTTGGATAAACTCCACTCTGTTTGATTGGATGAATAATCCCTTCAGTGGTTCCATGACTGTTGACTTAAGAAATTGTATTCAGTCCTACTTCCTTTTATGGTAAAGCGTCCCACAACATGTCATTCTTGGTCCTCTTTTATTCACTTTGTTAATAAACGGTATTTTCCTGCAATTCTAATGTGCAATTTTCTTTGCCTATTAAATTATTTTCCTGTCACTGCATCTTTCTGGATTTCACTATTACATATCTACACTGGCAATTTCCCTGTTGCAGCTGGACAAACCTTGCTAAGACCTGTGAGAGATATTTCAGGCTTGAAAACCTACTCATTGTTTCAAAATATGCAGAAATGTTCTGTATATTTGCAAAGTCGGGTCACAATTATCTGTGGCTTAATCAGCTGGGGGAAAACATTGATTATGCAGATTTGAAAGGCAAGACAAGTGTTCTGAGAATAATTACAGCTTTCTTATATACTTGGGTAGAAATATATTTGGAGGTTTTCTGAGTGCTGAAAGGCATCCCTTCATCTCAGACTCTAATCTACTTGATGCTAATTCACTGTCATCAAATGTTTCAATATTTGCTCATATTCTACATGATTTTAAACTGACTTGACAAAAACCAACACTAAAGATGAAAAGTCAGCAATATGGCCAGAGTTGGCGATCTTGCCTGTTCTGGTTAAGACTCAAACAAGAATCAGCATTTATATTGTTTGGTCAGCATAATTTATTTTTTTAACCAACAATGTCTCAATAGTGGAACCATGTTGTGAAAGTCTCCTTTCCTCTCCCACAGCCTTTACTCTTAGTGTAAGCCACACCATAAATCTCAGGGGCTAATTATTGCATCACAATATCCAGCCACCAAAGATGAAGAAAGAAACTATGAGGGAAAATTACAGACGTTTCCCCTGTTGTATTACTGATAGTGTAATATCTGTGTGGAAATTAGAAGTTTCTGCCTTTATGAAAAATGCACAAACCCACGCACGGCACGCTCAAGCAAACATGAACATTTTACATTCATACTCTTCTTCTGTTTTCCCTGTTCAGCTCTTACTTTCTCTCTCTGTCACTTACGTTCATACACACAGATGCACATGCATATGAGAGAGAGAGAGCGAGAGCGAGAGAGAGAGAGAGAGATGGTTTTGGCTGCTGCCATCTCCTGTGTTTTGTGAGAGATGGGAACCTAATGCCTTCTGTATGTTCATGGAAAAATCAAAACTGCACAGCTGCGAGTGCCTGTGCGTGTTGTGTGTGTGGCCATGTGCATTCATGCATCTGTGAATTGTATACAAAAGATACATCCAAGTTTGTGGATTTGTGGGGACTTCATGGCAGGGAAACAGCAACTTCCATGAATTACTGACAATTACTGGAAGACTCAGAAAGACAAACAAACAAGCTTACAAAGCGTATTTCATTCTCTCACAATGTGTCTTTCATTCAGGACCACTTGATTAAAGATTAAAGATTAAAAAAAAAAAAATCCAGTTAAATTGAAATTGGACATTCCTATTTTTCTCCATGAGGCATGGAATAGGATGTAATCAAATCCTTTTGGACTGCTGGTGTGTGAGGCAGGGCTCATCTCATGATGATGAACATGGAGATATTTTATTGGATGACTTGCAAACATTACAAAAAAGTCAAAACGCAGAATGTTGTTGTATGAATGATGTCCTTTCACTTCTCACTTATATCCCATACATGTCAGTCATTAGCATTGTAGCTTTGAAAAATGTAAATTCAATTGCATTAATAATGTAATAAATGCATTTCATCTTTGTTTTTCTTGACTATGACTTCAATTCTTCATGCCTTAAAACAACCAATATCCATAGTTACACTGATATTTTAGTAATTAATCAAAAAACATGTTAGCAAAATTAAATAGAAACAAACTGTTTTCAACTTAAATAAAACAATGCATCACGTGACATCTTTGCAGCTACTTAACTGGCTCAAACTAACTTTTCCCTGGCTTAAGATGTTGAAATGCAACAAGCATCATTATCCCCATTAATGCAGCATGGGGAAAGAGGGCCTGCTGCATGTTTACTGTGGCTCACACATGTCTATAAAGGCTTAATGGTGGGGTCATTGTTGTTCCACCTCTGAGCCAGAAGCAAAGGCAGTAGCAGTGCCAAATCAGTGTCTGTATAAATGGTGCCAGCCAGCGAATTGGAAGATTTGAACAACAGCTAGTAGCAATTAGGAGAAGGTTGACCAATAATCTCTTCATAAGGGAAACAATTCAGGAGATCTTCACCCTCAGTGGAGAATGAGATCAACCTCGATAGAACAAGGAAGGCTAATCACTCATCCTTGTTCTTTAGCTTCCATATAAAACAAACTTCACAGACTGCCTTTTATTTATTTTTTACCTTTGAAACACTGCAAAAATCACACCCATCCTGTCCCAAAAGGATGCAGAGAAACTACCGTAGTTGGTTTTTTAAACTTTAAGATGAGATTAATCCCGACTGTCAGGCTGCTTCAATAATTAAAACTCTTCAGCTGATCTAGAATACTCCAGTTCATATACTGATGAGAACCAGGAGAAGTGATCCAGCTGCTCTTCAGTGACACCATCTCCCAATTTCAGTGCAAGAGGCAGACACTCTTTATTTAAGAGTAAACCCAAAATGTTTCTCTTTTCCTCCTCTTTCCCCCCTTTGTTAGGGCTGGACAAGGCTTGCTTTGGCCCAGTTCCGAGTCATGCCTGTTCAGGCTTACTGTGTCGGGGGGGGACATGATACACTAATCTGTTTCTTAACCTCTACAGATTCATGTTTCTTATATGTTGCTGGCTTTGCATTTGTCAGAGTACTTTCTGCGCTTTCTCGTTTCAGAGGGCATTGAGATGTGGTCCTACTGGGTTCCTGCTGGGCTCCTGCTGTTGTCATCTCCGTTGGTCTGATATCAGAACACTCCTCTTGTTGCTCTGACACCCACTGCATTGCCAGTAGCTTTCATCTTTTCTCCCTGTGAAAAGTTTTGTTTGGGAGTGTTTCCTTGTTCGTGCACTTTGTAAAGTTCTGTGAGGCATATCTGTGATTAGTTATACTGGGCTATACAAATAAAACTGAATTGAATCTGAAATTATTAAGATGTTATGTCATTGTTTACAAATTGCCATAACGCAGCCCTATATGCAAAATATCACTGTTGTTGCTGCTGGTCATACTGCTCTCCAAAGTTAAAGTCCAGCATGCCAAACTGTGCTTATTGTTTTGTGTATTTCTTTTTCTTGGAGTAAGCATCAAAAAATGATTCAATACATCAACAAACCACAGGAAAACCTCAAAACACAGTTTTTAAAAAATACATCTCCAAAAATAGTTCGAGTAAAGGTGCTGAATACTGACAAAACAGAGTGGATATTCTGGTCGTCACAACCATGATAAAAACAAGGAGATACGCCGTTTAAACTAAGGAAACAAGAGGGATTTATTCAAAACAACATAATTTAAATCAGGCAAAACAAGTGATCCAAAATAATCAAACAGAAGGAACAACACAATTGCTGGCGCATCTGCAAGCACAAAAAGGAGCAGTGGTCATGGCAGTTCATACCGGCGACAACTAGGCCGGGTGTCGTCAATGACCCTGATCACCACTCCAGGGACGACGCCCTGCCCACAGGGACCGTCACAGGCAGAGAACAGCCCAGAGAGGCGGGTCCAGAGAGGCAGGAGCTGATTGGGTGAGATGTGTAACAGGTGCCTTTCATTCAGTTCAACGATGCCTCCGCAGCTGTGCAGGAGCAGAAATCAACCTGCAGCAGGAGGCTGCAGGTTGACTGTGATCATGACTGTGATTTTTGGTGAGTGAATTGAATGCATATTTTTGCGAGATATGATTTTTTGAAAAGGTCTCAATTATAAGTAAGTGGGAAAATCCGGATTGCGACAGTGTCCGCAATCTGGATCCAGGTCCCCACCCTACATAATTTTGTCAAATTCCATAAACATCGGACAACCGAGGTACTGAGGAGCAAATTTTGAAGCTCCATTGACTGCAATTTTGGCGAAAAATTCAAAGTAATACAGAATCCAGGATCACCGCTCAACTGTTCCTGGTAAAATTCACAACCTTTTCTGAAAATTTTGTCAAGATCCATCCAGAACTTTTTGAGTTGTCTTGCTAACAGACAGACAGACAAACATTCAAACCAACACCGGCAAGAACAAAACCTACTCGGCCGGGGTAATTACTGATGCCCTGCATTAAGGTGCAACGCTGTGATTTTGACATCAGTCTAAAGTTCACACGGAGCTGAAGGATCTAAGAAATATGGACATGAAATGTTAACAATCACAGTCAAATGCTTTGAGTGTGCTGAGAATACACACACACCTACACAACTACACACACACAGTATAATTTTTTTTATAAATATAGTTATATAGTTTGGTACTCGTATATAAAATCCCTGCAATTTGTACAGACCCTCAAACCAGTTACATTCTGAGAATAATCCCAGAGTGACTTTTTTGGTTTGGCCAGCATGATGTAATGAAAACTGTTAACTTCACAGCTCTGTTTGACTGAGTGCGTCTGCTCCAGCAGTAATCCCACCCACACTGACGGAGGGCGAGAGAGTGTGTGCACATGTGCAGACACAATCTAATTTGATATTGTGTTTCAGATTTGCTGCCAAATTTTTTCTGCCTTGTGTTGATTTTTACATGAGCACATGTGGAGCTGACAAATCTGTAATTTCTTGTTGTTTGTGATGTGTGATGTTTGCAATTGACAAGGTTCTAAATAAATCATTCACGTGTCTGTTTATGTGGGACGGCCTGGTTGTGTGTCAAACCCCCTGCGGGGACGAAGGAAGTCATTTCTCACACATGTGGAAGATGGCTGCTGTCACTTTCAACACACCTGCGTACACAAACACCTCACATTAAAAAGTTCCACTCATTCACCCACCCACCCACACAAACACACACTTCCTGTCTCCTCTAAACGCAGACGTGCACTCACAGGTACTCGCACCCAAACATATGAAATAAAGTGATGTCACTGCTGTCTCATGCTCATGACCCAGAGAACCTGAAACAGAAAATGATCCACATAAATCAATTAACCCTCAATCTGTTTAGTGTATGAAATTTGAGACAATCAGACTCTTGCCACTGTGTTTATTTCTCCTGGCATGAACACGCACACACACACACACACACACACCGTTTAGAGCCACACCAGTTAATGAGCATTACTGGGCAGCTGTTCTTAATTGTTTTTTTAGGAACCAAAACAAATAAATGCCACAACAACTAGTGTAGGTTTACACAGGAGGGGAAACCACATGTTTGACCCTCTGTGTCCGAGGTTAAACCCATAGTCAGGCTCAAGCTGGGCCTCCATTGCTACCAACGTTGGAGATCCAGACACAAGAATGCAAGAAAAATATTATCGTTGCACCATATGACACGGATTCAGTTAGGTGTAAAGCAACGCATGTTCACAATCAAAAGCCATGAGTTTTAGGAAAAGTGTAAGTTAAAACAGCCACTCTGTATCATAACTCACAGTAATTACACAATAGCAAGCAGCAGCAGTAGTGCGTATTTATGCTTCCAATTTAATTTCCTTCATGAAAAAGTTCATTTAAGTCTGGCCAAGTGTGGGGAGTCGAGATGTGGGACAGAAGTAAGAACACAATGCTCATCTCAAGAGATAAAATCTGCTTCCAGCTGCAGACAGACTGACGGCACATCCCCACTAACCTTTGAGCAGTCAATAAAACGTAACTCTTAACGGAAGCCATTATTTTTTATGTACAGCTATGCATTTTTTTTCTGGAAGAAAACAGCAATGTTTTGGGCTCTGTTTGTTTGTGTTTGCCATTTAATTTGGTGGAAGTGTTGAGCATTAACATTTGGTTAAGAAGTGGATCTGGATCACAGACAAACACATTTTCATTTCTTTTTCATTCCCATTAACCTGGTGAAAAAGGGCGTTCAGGCCTAGTATAGTAAATTCAGTTGATGGCATTAAAGTTTATAGCCTCTTGCAAAAATATGCAATGACAAGCCAAGCTCTCAGTTACCAGAGTCGCCTCTGCATGTTGTAGCTCAAATTTCAAGCATGCAGCATTATGGAGCCTATTTCACTTTACATCAACCGAGAGGCTGCTTTATCCCCCACAAAGTAGCCATGGAGCCATTGTATAGAAATGTTTACCAGGCTCTAATATTGATGTGGTGTAGTGGGTAGCGCTGTCGCCTCACAGCAAGAAGGTACCAGGTTCTAATCTAATAGAGTTTGTACGTTTTCCCCGTGTCTGTGTTGGTTCTCTCCGGGTTCTTCGGTTTCCTTCCACCTCCAAAAACATGCAATTTAGGTCAATTGATTACTCCAAACTGTCCATAATGTATGAGTGCGTTTGTGTGTGATTAGTTGTTTGTTTATGTGTAGCCCCACGATGCGCTGGCGACACATCCGGCGTGTAAACTTCCTCTCAAGCAACTCCCGTGACCCACAAAGCGGAAAAGCGGCTGTAGATGAGATGATCATCTCACCTACGAGAAAATGGATCGATTTAAAGTCATCCTCAGCACGTTTCACGTTCCACATAGATATGGAAATGGATAATTATGCGAGTCTTTCTGTTTATTTATCGAAGCCTCACATTGTCCTCAGTTGAACCTCAGATGTCGTTTCTGCACAGAATGAAGACTGAGGTTTTTTCCCTCTCACATCGTCCATGACAATCCTCCCAACCGCTGAGCAGAGCCAATTAGAAGCCGGCAGCAGAAGACCATGTTTAAGCTCCAACATATGAATTTGTTTAGCTCAAAATGCATTCTGAGCTAATGCTGTGGGGCCGTAAATCATCCCTTTCCTGTTTACATTTGAATCAAAATCTCACCATTATTATATGTCTTGTATTAATTATGACCCACTCGTTTATGTATTTACATAAAAGAAATTGGGTTTTAAATTATTTGATCAGCTCAAGGACTGGATCCTTTTAGCCAACAACGCATGTAAAATGTTAATCTAACATGTCAAACTCCAGTCAAATAACAAATAAAACGGCAGATATTTACTTGAGAAAGGCACATCTCAATTACACATCCCTTTTCTTTCGCTCTGCGGGGTCGGCCTGGAATCTACCCCAGCTGGTATTGAATAGAGAAGAGGGAACAACCTAGACAAGTCACCAGTTCATTAAATTCATAACCAATTCACCAATAGTTTACTATGTGTTTGGGATTGTGGGAGGAAGCCGGGCCACCCGGACGGAGGGCTGCTGACACATGGACAACATATCAACTCAGAAACCCAGTCCTAACCACTGCGCCACCAGACCGCCCACTACGATGCCTGACACATCAAATACTGTTAATGATACAGTGAAATATTTTGTAGATGTATATGCAAATACAAATTATACTGTGTATTGCAATCATTTTCATACCAGGTCATTAGAGTTCAATCAAAACATGTAGTGTGACATGTTTAGGGCATAGCATCAGTAGCTTTTTTGTATACATTTGTGTAATGGTTGACTAATAGTACCCCAGAAAATACTTGATAAAGTAACAAGGCAAATAAAAAAAGGTTCAGAAGAGAGGAGATGGGCCTAACACAGGCATGGGCAAACCCAGGCCCGGGGGCCATATGCGGCCCGTTGGGCTATTTAATCCGGCCCGCCAAACTTGTCCAAATTATATAGTTAAATTACATTTTATTATAATTAAACCTCATTCATTTGACCTTTTCCCCGTAATGCTACCTGTAAAATGCCAAATCTTTTAATGTAATGTCTTTTACATGTCATTTATATTAGCTCACACAAATACTCCATCCATCTGTTCCTGGCCCGGCCCCTCTGTCGTATTTTAGAACCCATTGTGGCCCGCGAGTCAAAATGTTTGCCCACCCCTGGCCTAACATCTGGGTCAACACCACTCTTCTATAAACTGAGATTGACATTTCAAAAATCCAACCCTTTGTATTGTCCTGCTTTAATGATCTGTTTCTCTCACTCTCTCCCACACAACATGCCAAACTTTACAGTGAAATAGCCCCCCCCCCGATGGTGGATTGTCCTCTCCCACTTAGATCTTTTACGATGGCATTAACATAAAAGCGAGGAGAGGAGTTGCAATAACGGACCAACGGAGTGAACAAAGGCGATATGGTCGAAATGTATGGTTGTAAAATGGGACGTTGAGCGACATGAATGCGAAAATGAAAGGCGGTGACGATGATGAGGTACTGAGCTTGGACACAAGGACGTCAAAGCTGATCCGACTGTTACTTCTCAACAATGGGAGTTCTGCAGTAATGCAAAGCAGCGCCAACAGCATTTAACGGGTGATGGATTTATATTGCTTTCGTATTATTCAGGTCAACTGTTCAACTCATCAATCTGGGCCGATTGTTGACATATTGGATATTTTATGGTACAGTGCAATGATGATAACAAGGTGGCCCTGTTATAGCATGTATATACAGTCAACGTAGGGTACCCACCCTTTCTGGGGGTGACAGAACATTGTGTCAGAGCCAGGACTACAAAAGGTGATTTCTCCCATATGTGTGTGCTGAAATGTTCACTATGTTTGAACATACTTAGAAAGGTGAGAAGAAATAGAAGCCAGATTATTGGATATGTTGGAGCAGTCCGATATCAAACCTAACCCTGAACCTTGACCCATTTCTGGGTGTAGATTAACACAGCTTGCCAAAGGGACTACAACATTAATAAGGTCATAGAGGTCATGTTGGGTTTTCGATGGTTTAAAGAAGAAAACGAGAGCCAGGATCTTTTTTTTATTTTATTTTTATCTTAAGCAGAGTGACAATGAGGGGAACCAGCCTGTTCTGAAATGCTGTTGTACCATCATCCATTGCGATAAATTTGGAGATGCGAGACGATGGAAAGAGTGATCCTATAAACCATTTAGTTCATTAATTAGCTGTGTGATTAAGTCATGTTAGGAAAAAATGAAATACATGTGATGTTCACTGAGGTGTATTACATGAGTCACGCAGCTGCATGATTAGCTACAAGCTTATTTTAGAAACAATGGGAGTCTGTAATTTTTGGGAGTCATAGCAAGCCTGCCTTCATGCTGGTGACACATGGAAGGAAGTCAGTTGTTCAGACTGAAAAATTGCAAAACCACATTAATGGTATCTTTTACGTATGGGCAGTGTGCCCCAGCCATATCCGGACAGAGACACGTTTTACGGCTTGTACTGCTCGATGCCATGTTGTAAAGTATATAATGCTGAGTAGATGTTGGTTGGGTTTTCATGCTGCTGTAAGTTTTCTGTCTCTTGTTGATGACCCACATCATAGCTATAACTGAGGCCCGTATGTTAAAACAGGGAGCACATGTTTACGTACGGTACATATGCTTACACAGACATAACCGCTATGGTGAAGAGGGAGCTGAGCCAAAAAGCAAAGCTCTCGATTTACCGTTCGTTCATTCCTACCCTCACCTATGGTCACGAGCTTTGGGTAGTGACAGAAAGAACAAGGCCGCGGGTACAAGGGCCGAAATGAGCTTCCTCCGTAGGGTGGCTGGGCTCTCCCTTAGAGATAGGGTGAGAAGCTCAGTCATCCGGGAGGAGCTCGGAGTAGAGCCGCTGCTCCTCCGCGTTGAGAGGAGCCAGATGAGGTGGCTCGGGCATCTATTCAGGATGCCTCCTGAACGCCTCCCTGGTGAGGTGTTCAGGGCACGTCCCACGGGAAAAAGACCACGAGGAAGACCAAGGACACGCTGGAGAGACTATGTCTCTCAGCTGGCCTGGGAACGCCTCGGGATCCCCCTGTAAGTGCTGGAAGAAGTGGCCGGGGAGAGGGAAGTCTGGGCTTCCCTGCTTAGGCTGCTGCCCCCGCTACCCGGCCCCAGATAAGCGGTTGAAGATGGATGGATGTCTATAAAATGTGTATAGTCCTGTGTCGTCCTTTCTGTACTTTAACTCACATAAAGATGTTTTTGATAAAATACCACAAACAATCCAACAATACACAGCATGGGCGTTGGCATAAATGATTTGTGCTTCATATCAGGCGTAATTCTGAACTAAACCTGTCTCAGTGTTCCGTCTGTTACATTTCCATACAAAATCACAATGATTTGATTTTTTTGGAGCTTTTGTTGAATCTGCTCATCTTTGTCTGTGATTTGTGGTTTTTGTAACTTGTCTCATAAAACAAAACCCTTACTCATAATTGTTGAATGGACTAGCAGGCTTGAATGTGAGCCTCAGCTAAATATATCAGATTTATATTCTTAATATCTATCTGTAGCGTCAGGCCATTTCTCTTCTCCAGGACTGCTTCCATCCTGTCGTGAATTTCACCTCCTTCACTCTGCTGCCATTTTTGCGGCCCGGAGGGGGAGAAGGAAGAATTATTTTCAAAAAATGTACCGACAGCTATAACAATTCAAAGAAAGCCAAGGTGAGGCACTCAAATGAATGCAGAATTTCCTGTCCGCACAACCAAGTTACTCATGGGATGCTAATTGAGTTGAACAGCGTAGTTAACACTGTTTCAGTGTTAAGAAAGACACAAAACAGGACTAAGGCAAACTCATCAGCTGACAGTGTGCTGTGCTTCTCTCTCTCAATCTCTCTCTTTCTCTCTCTCTCTCTGAAAGTTAAATAGCGCACCAAGCAGTCGATGCCCCTGAAACAAACGGATGATATAATAATGATATGTTCATTACAATATTATAACCAGATCATTTAATCAATAGAGTATTTGCCAAAAGTAAAGAATAATTTCCTCAAATCAATGGATGTATTGATCAAGACAGCCCATAGCAAAAACAAACATGAGAGTTAGTATTTATTAAAGTTCCCATGATTTTAACAATACAGATTTTAAAGCATCACAATTAACTGAACATACTTTTTTTTTTTAGAGAGAGATTAGTTGGAAACCACCATTGGTGATGGCTAGACTAACAGATGAGGTGAGACAGGAAGTATCAGGTGTGTTATGTGATAGGAGCGTATCGGCGAGGATGAAAGGAAAGGTCTGCAAGACAGTGGTGAGGCCAGCCATGATGGACGGCTTAGAGACAGTGGCTCTGAGGAAAAGACAGGCAGCGTAGTGAGAAGTGGAGGAGATGAAGATGCTGAAGTTCTCCTTGGTAGTGACCAGGTTGGATAGGATTAGAAATGAGGGACAATAAGAGGGACAGTGAAGGTTAGATGTTTTGGAGATAAGGTCAGAGAGACTAGACTTCGATGGTTTGGACATGTCCAGAGGAGAGACAGGGACTATATCGGTAGAAGGATGCTGAGGATGGAACTGCCAGGGAACAGGGCTAGAGGTCGACCCTGGAGAAGATACATGGACGTAGTGAGGGAGGACATGAGAGTGGCTGGTGGTGGGGAGGACGATGCAAAGGACAGGGTGAAGTGGAGAACATTGATCTACCGTGGCAACGACGACAAACTTTCAGTTTAAGAAAGAAAAGGATATAAGACTTCTCCTAAAGTCTGTTCAATAAATGATCAGAGCTGTCTCACCATCACTGTTCCACTCCTGGAGCACAGAGAGGGCTGTCAAGTCAAGTCAGTGTTATTTATATGGCGTCACCACAACAAAACTTATCTCAAGGCCTTTTCCGGGAAGAGCAGATCTAGGCTTACTCTTTATTCTTCAGAGACCCAACAATGTCCCATGAGCAAACACTTGAGTGATTGACAGTGGCAGAAAAAAACTGCCTCTTAACAGGCATGAACCTCAAGCAGATCCAAGACTGAAGCAGAGTGGTCTTCCCTTTAGTCAGCTCCACTGATGCAGATAGGTGGAGAGAGAGGGAGTGAGAAACGGGGACAAATACGTGCAATCCCAATAACATGAACTATTATGTAGGACAGCATGGTGGCGCAGTGGTAAGCGCTGTTGCCTCACAGCAAGACGCTCACACGTTTGAATCCGACTTGCGGCCTTCCTCCCCGTGTGTCTGTGGGTTCTCTCCGGGTTCTCCGGCTTCCTCCCACCACCAAAAACACACACATTAGGTAAATTAGTTACACTAAATAGTTGTGAGTGTGTGTGTGAATGATTGTCTGTCTGTGTGTGGCCCTGCGATGAACTGGCGGCTTGTCCAGGGTGTACGCTGCCTCTCGCCCGCTGAGTGCGGGGATAGGATCCAGCACGACTCGCCACCCGGTAACAGACAAAGCGGATCAGAAGATGATTCTTCTATTATGTAATAGAAATATTGAATTTTAGTTCATTAGTATATTAGAATCTGTAATAATACTAGTACTAATAATAATAATAACAACAACAGCAATAATGCTAATAATAATAAATATAATTCTTATTATTATTACATATGTAAATGTATAATTTAAAACCAATTATAAAATATTATATAAAATTCTAATAATTTACATTTGCTGCACTTTTTATTCATTCTTCCATTTCTAAACGTTTATTTATTCTACACTTTATTGGGAGAAAAAAGTAATTTTATAGAAGCTATGGTTTCTAATAACTTGTTACTTCGTTGGTTGCTCGCTTTGGGAGCTCTTGCAACACTGATTGTCTTTTACCAAGGCTAATCTGGAATAAGTAAAAATGTCATATGCACACATTTTATTTAATCTTGAGGATTGCATTCGGTTAAAAAAAAAGCAGTATCTTGCTTCTCACTATTAAAAACACTCTGTCTGTTTTCCATTCCTTTAGTTCTATATAGAAAACAGACCAGGCTAACTGCAAGAGAGGAATTGAATGGCGTTCTTGTCTACTGTCTGATCTCTTCTGTGTTTCCCAACTATTAATGTTATTGTTTCCATATGCTTGGCTCCTGTTCTATACATTTTACCATGATGTATGCTGGGAAACCAAATAAACAGCAAACTAGCTGGGAAAGCACAGATGATGATGATGAAATAATGTTGCCTATACTACAAATACTAAAACTGGTTTAAACTTTGAGACAAACAGCTGAGCATTGGTTCATTTTGCTGGATCACAATCTGAGGAACGGATAAATTATGGATCTTATTCCATTTATATATCATTGGACCACAGATCACACATCCCAGGGAAATGTGGTGTCCCATTCATATTTATTTTTTGATTCTGTCTAATAATGAAATCTCTTTATTGTCTCGAAAGTCGAATGACAAAGAAAAGGGAGAAGAGATGAGTAACATAAGAAAAACATTCTAATTATGACAGTAATATGACCATACAGTTGTCTTTTGAGAATAAAAGTCTTGAGGAAAATTACACTAGAAGTGGAAGACCTTGAGAATCTGTATGTTTGGCCAAAACCCAGAGGTTGTAGAAATTAAGTGAACAAATGTATTTTGTTGAACAATATATCTAACATTTATGACATTCAGTTAATAATTCACAACAATATGGATGCAAAAAAGTTGGGAAATCCTCCTAAAGCAGAAATTAGGCTCACTGGTTTTCGCATTCCGAGTGCAGTCTCTGGGAAGACTGGTAGAAAAGGAGAGTTTGTGTCTAGACAAACAGTAACTGGAGAGGTTGGGATCTTTTATTGGCTTTAGCCATTTGGTCGCTGTTTGTTTTGTCTGAGGTCTGTTTCATGGAAATACAGACACACAACTACACCCACAGTAATCAGTTGTACATTTCTGGTCAAAGTTTGGACACAGTTTCCCATTCAAGCGTATGAACTGTGTGTGTGTTTGCCTGCTCAGGATATGAAAGATGAAAGTAATGTCCTGCCGTGTGTGCGTGCGTGCAAACGGTGAACATTTAGACGTCCCCCTAACCCTAAACAAACCTATCATTATCTGAGCAGCTGCTGTAAAAACGACAGGCAAAGGTATTGACAATGCGGCCTTGCAGAAGTTGCCTTGCCAAAACCACTTGACTTGGTGAAGACAATTTATTAATACAGGAAGGAGACAATCTGGTGAAAGGAAACGCAGCCGGTAGAAGCGGCAAGAATTCAAGGTGTGACCTGCAGCTGCGTCACGGTCAGCGCAAGATGGGTTTGCCAAAGAACTCGGCGGATGTTATTTTACAAGCTGAGGTAGACTTTACCAAACGTAAGAACGCCGCGTTCTTTGGCTCTGGATATTCGTGTCAGCCGGGAGCTCAGCTGGGACAGCAGTGTGTGGTCCTGCGCTTGAGCAGTCACGATGATCTACTATGTGTACGTGTCGCACTACTGACAGTTTAGTTCTACGTAAGTTGTAGAGTTGTTTGTGTCCCATGAGCTGGTGGCTGGTTTGGTTTGTCTTCACCTACAGACTGCAGACATTACAATAAACAAGCAACGCAGTGTATGAATCCGCACACTTAGGTTTACGGAAGCTTGTGACAGTGCCGTCTCGAGTGTCTTTTACACCACGGAGAAATAGTCCACTTCTTTCCATCACCCCAAATCTCACTCTGTAATCCCCAATACTGACAAAGGGTAGCTTTCGGCTGATATAATAGCATTTACCTCCATGGGGCTCCACAGGAAGCACAACACTAATTTCCATGTTATCAATACAACAACTGACCCAGGTGTCGTGAGTTAATATGGGTCAATATCCGGCTCACTCGTGGTAAATGACACTGGATAGGATCATGACCTCAGCCTGCCAATTACAGCGTCCGACAAGTCTTGTGGTTTTACAAAACTACTTTGGAGCCAGAGTGACTTCAGAGCTCTACAGGTAGACCATCGGAATACTTAAAAGAGAAACATCTGTTGAATAGATGTGAGACTTCAGCAGGAGCTCTGCTGCTGTTTGAGAACAAGCGTGAGGAGTAGCCATTTGGTCGGCTCGTGCCTGTGTGTCTATCTGCAAGGGTATGTGTGTGTGTGTGTGTGTGTGTGTCCAGGTGTTATGGGAGGAGAAGAAAGTGACAGGAAATTCTTCCTGATAACAGGAACCAAAAGGTGTTGACTGACTGACCGGCTGGCTGGCAGGCTGAGCCGATATCTCTGTGGGTGGCTGAAGGACTGAACAATTGACCTGTTTGGTTGCCATACAGAATACATTATCTGCAACGGTGCAGCCAGCTGATTGGCTGGCTTAAAAAAATGAATTGAGGGATGATGTTTGCAGACTGTCAATCAGCTTGCAGACAGTGAGCAGGGGGATGCCTCTGCTGGTGTGTTGTTAACAAGGCTGTAACAACATGGTCACCCACTTAGCTTCCTCTCTGTATCCATCCATGCTGTTCCCAGCATCCCAAGGACTTATGCAGAGACTTTATCTCAGGGAAAATCCAGAAAGAAATGCCTTTACAATGCAAAAGTTGTACGGGAACATTTGTGCTGTGTCACATTTACTAAAGTCAAGTTGTCTTTGTTCACACACATAACAGGGGCGAAAATCTTTGGTCCAGTTCAAGCTTTTTATCAGAATTTTTCAATTGCTAGGTTCCTTTAACTTGTTTTATGCAAATCTTGATTATACAATTTGCTTTTATCTTATTATCTGTAAGAGCGCTGATGTAAATACTCAGCCATAAAGAAATATCCTTGTTTCTTATGTTGCACACTCTTAACCCCCCCGGATATTTGTGAATGAAATGGAATGGTGACTATAGATATGTTGTTTTTCAATGCTATAAATTTGACACATTGTTTACACATGACAATACGTGGCCTTTTCTAACTTATTTAACTGAATGACTGTTCTCACTTTAGTACGCTTTTCTGTTTAAGTAGGAAGGTTACATTCATCTGAACACTTACCTGACTTTGACCATTACAAAAGCACAATACCACCTTCTTGCTTGCACAGTTGAAACTAAATATTGTCATGCATAATGTATGTACCTTGCAGAGAAGAAAGCTGGAGTGGCAACAGGAATCAAAGCTAATTAAATATTGGAACATAATACTCAAATAAATTAAGACAAACTTTGCTCCAATGGCTGCTGCTAGTCGCTTGGATATGTTATCATTCTGTTCTCAATGAACTTGCATCTAATTTGATTGAGCAAGTCTCTTCCTTGTGAGATTTGAGTGACAAAAGCAATGGGAGAACGTTGAACACATAGTATATGTTTTAACAGATGGGAATAGCCCCTCCAAATCACAGCAACTCCTAAGAAGTAGTTTCACTTCTGATTACTTTAAATTGATTTGGCAAAACATCTTCCTCCCTGGACAGCAGTGATTTGATTTCCAACTCGATTGGCAGCTCGTCCCGTCTGATGGGAGAAACACAATTTGAACGGTTTTCCGCTGCTTTTTTATTTTCATGATAACATATCTAATTTCTCTCTCTGTTTAAGCTTACAATAATCTGACAAAATGAAAATTTCATCAATTTGTCTATGGCCATGCTTTTCATAAGTAGCCGCCAGTTATAACAGCTCCTGATGAAAAGGAAAAAATTGCCAGTTCCGGAATAAAAATAATGGCCACAATGAGGTTTGGTGTTGGGTGGCTATGCAAGCTTATGGTCTGTGGTTTGAGTGTGATTACAAACTTTGTCCCTCCAATCAGCGAGCGGTAAAGACCTAGTACTACTTTATACTCCCGCAAAGTCTGCATCAGAAGCAACTGTCTGTTCTCATCAAAATTGTTGACAACTATGATGAAAAAATTATTCTATTCTAATACCACTTTTATTTTGCAGTCTGGTGGTTGCACATTTTTTAACCCGTGGAAGATCTAGAGACACAAGGTATTTTTTTTTTTTTTAATAGGAACAACGCATTCAAATACTACACATAAAATGAATAAAAAAAGAGTTTGGATTGTGACAAAGGTAAATTTGCCCCTGAACTACAGGATTCCACAGACTCCTTGTCCCTCTATGTGATAAATAAAGGTGTGTGAGGAGCCTCAGCAGTTCTACCACCTATTTAACTTCTTTAGATAAATTGGTCCAGTCTATGCTGATAAGATTATGCAGCAACTCTCCCACTGTGGTGTCTGTGGATTTGTGCCTGCATGGCTGTGAGTGCCATGTTGTTTGATGCCAGCAATTAGAAAGTGCACTGGCCTCCTTAATTTCCTGTGCATTCAAGATGGTCTAAGAACAACAGGAGGGCAACTTTGGGCAGCTGAATACATTTAGAGAGATGAAAGGTGAAGTGCGACTGTGTGTATGTGGGGTATCTGGCTCCAGGCCTTATTTGCCATAGTGTTACTTTGCTTTGAAGTGAGCAACTGACTTACTGAACTGACTGCAGAGTTACTTGTGCACTTACTGTATGTATACTGTATGCATCACACTACTGGTCAGATTCAATATGATGCCAGGACAAAGGCACTGTAAAAAATAAAAATAAAATACATAAGATATACAATAAAGTGACAAAAATAAAATGTGAGAGGACTGGGAGGGGAAGGTACACTACAATATTTTTACAATAACTGACATGGGGGAGCGGCATCCAGATGTCATGCTGTACACAATGAGATATTCAGTAAAGACCAGGGATTTAAAGGAATGCTTCCAAATCTTTCTTGCAGATGCTCTGTTATGAAAGGATGATTTATGGTTTTTATTTGTTTATACAGGGAAAGTGTCAAATGTAACATTGATCATGTAGGAAAGATGCTTTGTACCAGGTTATAGCAAAGATGCTAATTTCCACCTGCAATCCAGGAATCCAGGTGTGAGTTAGTGAGGATGAAAGGAAAGGTCTACAAGGCAGTGAAGGTTAGACATTTTGGGGATAAGGACAGAGAGGACAGACTTCAATGGTTTGGACGTGTCCAGAGGAGAGACAGGGATTTTAAAGCGTCACAATTAACCCAACATACTTTTTCCCCCCGATAGATTAGTTGGAAACCACCATTGGTGATGGCTAGACGAACAGATGAGGTGAGACAGGAAGTATCAGGTGTGTTATGTGATAGGAGCGTATCGGCGAGGATGAAAGGAAAGGTCTATAAGACAGTGGTGAGGCCAGCCATGATGGACGGCTTAGAGACAGTGGCTCTGAGGAAAAGACAGGTGGCGTAGTGAGAAGTGGAGGAGATGAAGATGCTGAAGTTCTCCTTGGTAGTGACCAGATTGGCTAATTTTAGAACCCATTGTGGCCCGCAAGTCACAAAGTTTTCCCACCCCTGTCATAGAGCGATAAATCAACACCGACTTTCTCCTTTATTGCTACCCAGTCTCTTGAACAAGGGAATATTGTCCCTCATTAGAAATGAGGGACAATAAGAGGGACAGTGAAGGTTAGACGTTTTGGAGATAAGGTCAGAGACAGGTCCATCCTCAATTCGAGAGGGTGCTGGTTTCCAGTTTGCTCCACATGAACACGGGTTTTCTGTTTCACATTTTATTTTTTATTTTTTTTATTTGAGCATCGAACATTAGGCATGAACTCAAAATGAACAAAAATAAAATAAAATAAAGCAAAAAAAAAAAACACATTTTCAGAAACATACATGTTTAGGATGCTCAAAAGGAGTAGGATTAAGTGCGAACTTATAAATTTGTACCCCCCTTCACAAACAGATCATCTGACAACTGTCATATAACGTATTTGCCCACACATAATAAACACCTCCATGAATGCAACCTCTCAGTGGTTTTCCAGTAGGTATTCAAACAAAATACATTTGTAGGTAGTAACTTTTACCCATCAATACGTGCATACTTAAAATACCTCATATTTGTACTTTACTTTGACACAACTTCAATTCATTCAATCTTCATATAATGGAATTGAATGTACAGTTTAAAAAAACAGAACAGCTACTGTTTTTTATTTCTTAGATGAAATGATAATAAATATTACTCCAGTTTAGTGCATGAGGCATGAGCATGAAATATGTGTGATCAAATTGAAAGCAGTCCGTTACATTCAACTTTCAAGGTACTTGTGTTTGAAGAGTTTCTGAACTTTGCATATTATTAATGTGAAACCTGATCCAAATACATCACAGATGGAGAGTTTGACATGTAAAAGATGAAGTGTGTCCTTGGCCTCAAAGAGTTCTAGGCCTGCTTAGTGAACACTACATAGATATTGGGTATCACAGATGGAGACAGTCCCTCTTTCATCAAGCTGACAAACATATCTTATCTACATTAGCACCTTAAGGACACATCTGGGGGGTTCTTTTGAAGCTCTGATACAGGACTTAGGGAAGTGGGTGTGTTCATGTCAAATGGCTTTAAATGGGGTTCCATCGGGTTCAGGTTCGGCCTTCATGGCTTGCTGAAGTTGTGCATACACAATTTGAAAGTAAAAATAGGGATTATTACATAACATAGGGATCTTCATTTCCTAATTAATTTGCTTGTTAACAAGAGTACAATTACATATCTTTGATGCAATTGCATTAAACTTTAGTGTTGTGCTTTTATAGCAATAAAATATATATTTGAATACAATACCCAAGTTGTAATATACCAATGTACAACCTGTATGCACTTTGCATCCCAGGTACACATTCTTGCCACAAATTATGTTGATCCATGCTGTCAATGTAAATGAAAACATTGTGATGTATGTGTTCAATTGTGCACCTACAGGCCTTAAGTCTAGATGCAGAGGAAGAGTTAAACCGTTCATGGTGTTGGGTTCAGGTTCAGGTGACTTTAGTCGTACCCGTCGGTAAATGGCATCTGCGTTGACATTAAACTGAACAACAAAACAACAGAACATCGACAAAAAGGCAGACAAAACCACAACACCACAAAGTACCCGCCGGCTTCCCGGGACCTGAAACCAGGACAAAGGCCCAGCAAAAGAAAGAAAGCCACATGAGCAATTAAAAGACCATTAAAACATCATAGTAAAATACAGTCAAAGACAAAAGGATATGGCTACCATAAATACATAAATACATAAATAATTACAGTATGTGCAATGTTGCTGTGATTTATTCAAGAGAACTACTGTGGCTGGAACTAAGCTGTTCCTATAGCGCTTTGTTCTGCTCCTTGGGACCCCGAGCCCCCGACCAGATGGAAGGAGCTGGAACTCTCCAGACAGAGGGTGAGAGTCAGCAGCTGTAATGGAGCAGCAGGATCATTTCTCCAGACAGCAAATAGAACAGTTCACCGCTCCTCACCAAGCTTTTGACTGTTAATTGAGTAAATTTGAGTGGTAATGTCAAAGCTAGCCTAACGTTACATAACTTTTAAGATGGCGTTCATGCACACCATTCAAATCACAGATAGTTAAATGTAAATTTTCATTCACAATGACAAAACTACTAACTGCCAGGGTTAGTTTATTTTGATCATTTGTGTTCCTGGTATTTCCTTTCATTCATTCTGTTCTCTCTCTTTCGGCAGTGGGCGTGGCCGAGGACAGATTGGCTGAGCGGAGCAGACGCACCTGTGACCCATCTTCCCATCACCAGACTGCTTTAAATTACCGCTCTCCTGACCACTTGTTACCGGGTTATGCTTTTGTCTCTCATGCCGGCCCTGTGCTATGACTATTGTGTTTTGCGCCGTGATGCCATTCTGTGCTCCGCCGAGGTTAAGTGGGTGCTTTTGTAGTATTATCTTGACTGGGATTTTTTATTCTGTTTTTTGTGCTTCCAGTCCTGCTTACCTTGTTTTTTGGTTGGCTGTGATTTTTTTTTTGATTACTCCACGTCCAGCCCATCCCCCCTTAGTACTTTTTCTGAGTGTTTTGAGTTTTGCCTTATTAAAGACGTTGAACTATAATTTTTCTCCGTCTCTGCATTTTGGTCCTCATTCCTGCTAGTTCTTTATTGGAACCTAATACTAAAATTAATAATATAAATACTGGTAATAAGAAATAAAGAAATAACAAGAAAATAAGAACTCTCATTGAAAAATATTGTAAGGATAATGATAATAAGGATACAGATAATCACATTTTCAAAAACTTTTATCCAGTGTGTTAAAGACCTACGCTACCTTTGGACGTGTCCATCAAAAATCTACGCAGGTTGTAGCATGTGATTCATTTTAACATTTTGTTCACTCTTTTCTACTTCACATGTTGCTCTGCTGGTTACTATTAAGTTTACAGTACATATAATGGATTTCTTGCTGTAACACATGTTTCTCCTACATTGCACTGCATTTCAATGATACTGTAAAATATTATCCACAGATTCACAGCCAAGTTTTACAGGAAGGTCTCGGGAAAGTGGTGGGAAAGCAAGTGAACCAAGCTTTGCGGTTCCATGACTGTGCTCCTGAGAATGTTTTTCCCGAGGTTGGAATATAATGTGGAATCTCTCTTTGGATGGTTGAATCACGGAAGACACTCTGACACTGACATAGCCGTCAGTCCGTTATGAATAGCTTAATCAGGATTAAGCTATATATATATATATATAATATAATACGGGCATCCACAGCCTGCTGTACATCATGGAAACTCTTCACAGATGGTTTTAACAACACAGAGAAGCTTTACCGAGTGATAAATGACTCGAGACACGCAACAGTAATCTGTTTGAGCCTTTAGATCATCCACCTGCTACAAGCATCACTAATATAGCTGTGGGTGGATTTTCTTTGTTTAAAATTTCACATTTGCAGCATTCACAAAATCTTTCTAACTGGAATGTTTTAACTGCTGACACTAATGCTTTTGTTCAGCTGAATGGATCAAGACTAAACTGATGCTCCTGTTTATATTGATGCACTTTGTTCAGATTTTAGAAGCTGTCTCTTTCTAATGTTTCTGCAGGGTTATCATGTCCATTGCCTGAGATTTCAACACATCACAACTCTTAACACACAGAAGGCCTGATGCATTTTCTTTGTGACAAAGTGATCCGTGGCAAACTTTTCATATACGATTGGTTTGGATGCAGAACACCAGAAGAAGCTTTGTGCGTCATTTATCTTCAGCACCGATCATGCAAAGTTTTATAACTCGGTTATGAGAGAGCATGTCCTTAAGTCCAAGGAATATTAAGGCAACACTGGACTGACACGGAGATATATGGTTGTGGTTACACACCGCTGGTATTAAACATGTTGAGGGAGTTACAGATTATGGTGTATTATACTCTTAATTTTGCCAAAATACTGATCAGTCTCAGCCTGAGTCAATCTTGGTCTGGCAGATCTTTTAGGAAAGCCAAGTGGGTGGCTAAGTGCTGAAAATGATCTGCTGGAACCAAGCCACAAACATCTCCCAATGTGAACGTTTCTTGTTAAGATGAATTTTCTGCAGTCGTAGACATTACATTTTTTTAAACTTGCATTTTTTTCTGTCATACAGTAGTCATAGAGCGATAAATCAACACCGACTTTCTCCTTTATTGCTACCCAGTCTCTTGATCAAGGGAATATTTACTTTTCTTTCTTTCTGTTGCCAACCAAAGCATTTGAAAACTATATATTCAACCGTTAATAACTTTCTGAGACTGAAATTCTGACATTTTTATACACTTTCTGAAGCACAGGTGTGTGGAGGTGAGACTTTGATATGAACTTCATATTAAATGTTGGGCTGGAAACAAGCCCCTCTCCCACCAATCAGCACTCATCACAATGCCCATTGTGATGCGAACAACTTTTGAATAGGAAATAAAAGAAGTGGCTGCAGTCACTGTGATTCACACAGATTCAATTCGCTTCATTTCACCTCGAGCTGCCAATGAAGGACAAAATCCCTGGTCCCCCCAAAAAAGAATCTAGAACAACAGGAGCAGGATTCGCAACCAGATAGATAGATAAATGAAAACCCATTGATTCCACCTCCTGCATGCGTCCATCACAAATAGATGCTTAGTTATAAGGGAAAACGTATATTCTTAGCTGTGGTCAGAATAGAGGGGCCGGTTCATAGCAGAGGAAGGGATGGTGTCAAGGTGGGTAACTTCCATACCTTCACTCATATGGCCCAAAATGGCCTATTATACACAAATACTTATTCTCAATAAAATACCTATTAATTTAAAGGGTTAGTCTAAGCTTAATGTTAATTAGGTACCAGACAATATCTTGTGAAGGATCGTGTGTTGGTGCTTGATTTTTAAGCTGCAGACGTTACACGTTACTTTCCCGTTTGTGTCACTGATGATATAATCCTAATTCCAAATTGTAAGGTTTTTGAATTTAATTTCTGAGTCCTGCCCTCATTACTGTGGTTAAATTTGTGACTATGCCCTCTATTTATCGCCGCTGTAAGTTATTTCACTGCATTATAATGTTACTTGTATTTATCTACAGATATTTACTACTATTCAGAACTATTCAATTTGTTTCCAATCAAATACCCTCAAAAATCCAATTTGAACCCCATACGTTTTTCATGTTACAATTTTAACAAATATTTAAAGCATTTGACTTTCCCCAGCTTTTAGACAGGGGGGAATACCATTACATCATTGCTAGAACTTTACTCTACTGTCGGTTTCTTAAGCAACACACGGCTCACTGCTGTGTTTCTTGGCACCAAAGAACCTCAATGTAATTCCCTGACTCAATTTTGGCTAAGATCCCAGAAACGTATGTACTGTCTGGTAGACATGACGAAGTAGCTTGGGAACAGAGTTAGGGCATATATATATATATATATAGAAAAGGCTGGATTTAATTCAGAATGGAAAGAGGAATGGAAAAGAGATGCCAAACAGGTGGGAAAGACAGAACACACACACACACACACACAACCTGACAGCAGTTTAAAGCAAAGCTATGCATCCAATAGCTGTGATGCTCCCTTATGAACAGATGCAGCACCAAAGGTGGATGATGAAGACAGAAAGTTGATTTACTTGCATTGAATTCTTAGAGTAGATTGCACATATACTGTAGGCAGTACCCATTTTGACACACGCCTGCCTCTGCAGACATGTGCTCGCTCAGTCTGGATTCTTAACACCATGATAATAAATCCACATATTACACGAATACAAGTTTGAGGAACCGGAGCTAAAAGTGGCAGTGATGAAGATGCTGGGGTTCTCCTGGGCTGGGGCTCAGATTTGGATTTCATAACTTGTTGTGATGGATGGGTGGGGGCCCATGTCTAGCTTCATCTAACATTCTCTTGCTTTTTCTTCCATGGACATCCACAGCCCATGTCAAAAGTATTGAACGTGTATCAGGTGGTGAGAGTAGATTAACATGAATGGGAAGAACCAACCTACATGTGATCAGAAATGATACATCTGGTAAGAGTTAACAGATAATGGACACTAAAACACAATAGGCAGAGCAGCTGTCCATATGTGGGTTTTTGCAAGACTAAAGAAAAAACAGATATGGTAATGGCCCAACTTTCATTACACTCACTTACTTTAAAAATGACATTCAACCGAATGTGGCAACTTGATCAGCAGTGTATTTAAGCAATACACATAATTATAACCTTTAAGTGAAGGTGCTGAAAATAGGCTTCATTATCCGTATGTTTGTGTTGTGAGACGTTTTGACTCAAACATATGGCAACCAAATATATGAGTATATTAACCTCACTATTCACTTTCAGTACTATATATATATATATATATATATATACAGGAAGCCGTTGACTTATAAGGAATGCAACTCACGACTGTTTTTTTTTTTTTTTGTCTGTTTGCGAGGTGTTTTTACAACATGCGGGAAAGCGAGCGAGCAAATCGAGTGTATAACAGTTTCTGCGGTCTCACCCACGATGTCTACCGAGATGAAATTGTCTCTTTTACTCCGATATTTTCTCCCATATCTCGACGCAGCATAATATACTTATACAGTAATTTAACATGCAAAAAGAAATAGGGAGAGAAAATTACAGAAATAGAAGGAATAGATTAATGTGACAGAGAACGAAGGATAGAAGATGGAGAAAAGGACAGGGAGAATGCGAGAGATCAGTCAAGCAGGGAAAGGCATTGTGTGTGTGTGTGGGTGTGTGTGTGGGTGGGGGGGTCTGACTCACTGGTCGCGGGCAGCAGATGTCAATGCAGGGGGCTTTCTTTGAATTGAGCATCCCCCCCAGGAACATTAGTTACTAACATACCAAATGGAGACACGGTGGAGGGGGGTTGTGGAGAGAAGGAAAGTAGAGAGGGAAAGGGAAAAAGTAGAAGAAAAAGCAGATGAAAGGAGGGTAAAATGTATAGGCAGTGAGGAGGGTAAATCAGGAGAAAACTGGGGGTCTAAGGGGAGAAAAAGTGGGGGTGAGAAGAGAGTAAACAGAGAGGGGAAGGAAAGGAGACATTAAAACAGGAGATCACAGGAGAGCATGTGGCCTGAAATGTGGGGCAAAAGTCACATTGTAAATCCAAGGTCCTTGAAGGCAGCGTGTATTAAAGGGTTAAAAGGGTTGCTAGGACAACCATATTGAATTTAATGTATCCTAATTTTGTTGTATGTGTTTCACATAACACAGAGGTAGAATTGTATTTATTAAGAAGAGGAATGAGTCAGCAGTTTCATAGGAGCATAAAATTATATGTGGTCAATATTCCAAAACGTGAGAGAAGGTCAAGGTGCTGCATCCTTTACCTGTCAGTTCCTCTCAGAGATATTAGTTACAGATTTGATATTAAATTGCCAAATCCATCAAGCCACGAATCAAACCAAAATCCACAACCTGTATACGCACACATAGCCATATGAATATCTCTTTAACTTTCCTCCAGTCAGTAGGTGGTCGTTTAATGCTGCGGGTAGAAAACGACTACATATGGAAATAATGAAGACTCCTGGGAAAACAGGAGAGACAGCATTGCTCTCTGTGAGTAATCAATTGCCGCCTGCAGTGTTTTAACTCTGGTTTTTATTATTGGTCGTGGGCTACATATTAGTGATGAAAATATAGGACGGAATGGAGTGATTCCATTGGTTCCTGAACAGAGCAGGCCTGCTTGGTGGGAACAAATCGTAATTAGCACCTCAGCGTGTTTCCCCATAATACAGCAACCTTAAATGATTACGAATCCATAACGCATGTTCTTTAGCTCTGTAGAGTACTCGGGTTCTAAAAATCCCGTCGGTATATGAAAAGCATGCAACCGAGTGTCACAGACAATGAGCAAACGCAGAACACAGTTTCACTGAAAGTCTTGAGCACATGGTTCGAGCCGGTACTTTTGGTTAAGAGCCTCTGACAGAAAATGGAACCAAATCTGTTGAAAACTGTGTGAATCCATCAGAAGCCAATCGAAATGCTGGCGACGCAAATATTGTGCAAATCATCCCTGCAAGCGAGTTCCTGCTGGCGAACAATAAATGTGAAACCACAGTCCCTTCAGAGCTTTCCCAGAAGCTTTGGGAAATATAGTGTTCAAAGAATCAGTCAGACTATTCTCATTATTTTCCCATTACTTGACAATAACCACATGTATTCAGAAGTATAACTTCTCAAAAGTGTCCACTATCTTGGGTCATTATTAACTGTAAATGTGGTAATAAATAAGGGAGCTCTTTACAGGACTGCAAAGTCTTTGTCCTTACCTGACACTGAACAGTCTTACACCTGTAGTGATGTCATTAAATGGTAGAAAGTACCACACTGGAATTGAAAAGATCCTGGAATGCTTGGAATTGTATTCTGTCATAAATGTTAAAACAAATCATAAATTCAAATGCAAGCAGTGAGGGACGGAGGTCTCTACAGGGGACATTTCTCCGGCTGGATTATCTTAATCCACTTTGAAACGAGATGAATCTGGACTGAGCTTCTGGAAAAGGTTTTGTCTGCTCAGTAAAAAAAAAAAAAAAAATCACCACGATCGCAGTTCGTAAGCGAGTTAAAGAGCATGTTTTTGAAGTTGCTTGTAATGACATGTGACATTCGAAACGTAACCTCAACTCGCTCACTTCATTTGCTCAGTGCAAGTAGGAGTCTGAGTATGACATCATAAACGACCAACGCACACACATGAAATGAAAACAAGTTGAACAACGGGGAAATCCCATTTCTTGCTTTCCCCTAGAATAACAAATGAACACGTTATCCGCATGACACAGTGTCAACTGTTGTGGCCTATCATAAGCTCATCTGCAGCTGAGTGACACGTGTTTTTCTTGCATAATGACATGTGTGACAAGGCAAATCACTGATGATTGATGATCGCTGGTCGTTGAAATAATCATCACAGTAGACATAGGAATACGATGAAGTACTTTAAGATTCTATGAGTGCAAGAGCGTTTGGAGCAAATTAGGCTCCACATAGTTCACCTAATGCCAACAATCGATGTGACACTTGAGCGCCAGATTGCTTAAAAGAGAAAGTTGCGTTCTGTATTTGTACCTGCTTGCATGACTCTAGCATGCACCCTTAATGGTCACCAGTTTATTTAAAACCAATCACTGAGAAATCTTTTCCAGCTCAAAGCAATCACAAGGTCCGTTTACAGCTCCTTGATGATTTTCCCGTGTAATTGACCATCGGCTCACTCTGCTGCCGTCGATGGGGAGGAGCAGCTGCTCCACTCTGAGAATGTCCAGAATGACTGAGCTCCTCACCCCTCACCCCTCATCTCAAAGCGTGAGGGCAGACACTCTGCAGGAGAAGCTCGGCTCAGCCGGTTGTATCCGTTGTATTTTTCCCCGTTATTGTGCAGCGTTCATGACTATCGGTGAAGGTAGGAGGCCATACAGTGAAAGGTAAATAGAGCTTTGCCGTGCAGTACAACGGCTGACCCGTATGTGCTCTCTGAGTGTTTGCCGACCTTTTTTTACGCCTTGCTGGGATCTGTAAATTCTGCAGCATAATCAGCTGACTGCGATCAGCTGTGTTGAAGAGGCTTGAGGAGGAATAAAACACTACAGGATGAACAGCCAGATTTCACTCAAGTTCACTCCTTCCAAGAATCAGAGGATAAAAATGGTCTGGATCTCGTGTAGATTCCAAAACGCTTTTGTTAAAATGTCACATCTAGTTTTCACTGCACGATAGACAACCCATGCTGATCACATCTTCTCAACCGCATCCTGACCCTCGCTTCTGTTTCCTTGTTTATGGAAACAAAACTATCAACTGGCCAATCACGTCGTCAGCTATTTTGTTTACGTAACACAGCTGCTTCTAAAAACAAATGACAATAATAATAAGCTGAGGAATTTCTTGTTCTTAGTGTGTCTTAAGTTACACCTACTGCCATCCATTAGTGGCAAAAAATAAGCTTACAATATCACAACACATGTGATGACTGCATGATGTGAAAGTCATCAAATTGAATTTAAATGTAACTGATGCGTGGTTTTGAGAAAACACAACCCTGTTTCCATTCAAATGTAATTTTTCAGCGCTTTGAACAGACAAATGACTCGACATTTTTCACAGCAGCTATAACTTGTCAGAGTAGGCAGAATGCAGGAGTCAAATGTCCCAGTGATCCACGATGGTGTAAGCTTGCGTGACACTCTGGACCTTAAACGTTCCTAATTTATTTGATTTATGTTGGTGCTTATCCTAGTGCGACACGTCAGATTGTCCATCCATACATTCATTTTCTTGTAGACAAGACAACCTCAAGCGTCTCATATTCCCGTGACCCGGCTTCGGATAAACCGGGTCACAGTTTTACGCCGGAGCTCATCCCAGATGACATCGGGCAGGAGGCGGAGCACACCCTGGATAAGCGCCCAGTTTATCGCAGCGCCACACATAGACAGCCCACCGCCTATTCCTTCTCATCCATGGGATGAGACGACTGGATAGTGTTGACTGCAGCTACTGTTTTGTGCTTGAAAAAAGATGTCAATCCATGTTGGAAGAATATGTCAATCCATAACTAAAAAACTTGCCTCAAAGACTCCAACCCAGACATTTCTCCACAAAAGCCTTCAGTGGGGAGAGGCTGGAGTATTAAAGACATGCCAGCGTCCTGCAAAGTCAACCTAATCCTTTAAAACTGCTGCTTTAGTGTGTGCAGAGGCTGCTGGAAAACTTTGCTGCTGCTCTCCCAGTGCATGTCCCTCATCGGAGTCATGATTAGCAGCGTGAAATGAGTGAGATCAACGACGTGACATAATGTCACAACTCCAGGATTTTTGGTAGCTGCTCTCCAGCCCAAGTCTGGTGTTTTCCACCCAGCTTGTCTTGTAGGGATGGTGCCTGGATGCTTTGTTGTTTAACTTCAATGGATAAAAAATGCTCTCTGGGCATATCTATCTGTAATGAGTTCACCGTACTGTACTTCAACTAAATAAAGGGACGTTGTTGTTGTTGTTTTTTACTTTTGCAGCTCCCTCTGTTTTTCACTATTATATCTAAAGGTCTCAACAAACCTAACAATCCAGACCTAAAACCCCCCCCCCCCCCCCCACCCCATAAGGATTTACCCTTGAGCACCTTCAATGACCCATATTTGCACAAAGTGCTCATAGCCAGAACATAAGCAACCCCCCTTTTCACCACTAAATCAATCACATCTCCAGAGTTCGATGCTCTGCCTTGCCTAATAACCTTTGCTCTATCCCCAACTACCCCAGACATAAAATGCCCCAGCTTCAGGTCTGGTTACATTCTCTCCGTTACACCTCCAGAGTTCCTTCCCCTGATCCTCCCTTCAGAAGTATTAGTTTCAGTCCAGCCAGATACATAACTCAGCCTAATCTAAACAAGGCCAGAGCCAGTGTAAAACAGGGCGGGCTTCATATGAAGGTGATGTCACCTAGCAACGCAGACAGTTGGGACTCTGTACGTGGAGCATTTTAGTGTGTGTCGGTGTATGTGTGAATGTTGTGTGTGTGTGTCAGCCCGACCCAGTCTCCAACAACAGACAGTTTTCAGTGCACTTCGAAGTAGGCTTTGAAGTGAACTCATGGGCGCTATTAACCAAAGTAACAGTGCAGCGAAGAGAAGACTGGCATCATGGAAGAGAGAAGGGTGACAGCATTCAGCTAACACATTTTTGTGATGATGGAAATAGTTAAGTGACGTCTGGAGTCAGCGCACTGCATTTTATTTCAGAGAATTATCTTTTTTTTTTTTCTCAAGCTTTCCAACTCAATGATTCAATATAATCTAAATTCAAATCTAATCTAATTTGTGATGTTTTTCTAATTTTCTCATGTCAACATTATTCTTGATAGTCTCATTGCCCAATAATCAATATTAAAAACAAAGGATCAAATGGCCAACATGCTTGACATGGATGAAGTCACAGTTAATTATGACTTTCAGGTCAATGTTTCCGGTCAGGAAAGTTTTCTCTTACTTGAGGGTCACTGTGCACGACCTGCCCAGAGTGAAACAGTAGACGGTTAGTCTACCTGATGGACATGGTGGAGCATTTTACAATTGAAGAGCCAGATGTTTCCCACAGGAGGTGGAGAACAAAAGAGTTCAAAAAGAGAGCGATAGCCATTAAAATGTTGCATTCAATTATAGGTAGAGTTGACAAATAACATCCTGACAGCAAATAATAAATCCAATACTCAGAAAAAAAAAGTATTGTGTCTGTTGCAGGCCTGTAATATATCCACCCAGTTATTTATTTGTACCTAACAGTACTTGAACACTGTGTCCTCATGACATTTAATCTGAGTTTCCGGTCATAAAATAAGAGGATGTGTTGATGAACTGGACAGTTTCCTTTCTTTTAAAAAAGAAAAACTTTGTATATAATAACTTTTATTAAACATGGATAAAGCCATAAGACTTGTCATGTAAATTTCTGTTTAATAAAGAGTCTTGAAACACAGAAGTGGTTCTTATTATCGTTCTTATTATGGTTATCTTGTTATCGAAGCTTCGGGCGCAGATCATACAAGCAGAAAAGCCGGTTGTAATGAGCGTGCCAAGTGGGAAGAGAGTGTGTGCTATTTATATTGTCTTGGATGCAATGCTGCAAGTGTGGAAGGATAATAAGAGGATGCGATACTGTCTACTGCTGTGGAAAGGCGTCACCGTCTCTCACCTTTAGGAGAGGGGGGTGATGTCGGGTGCGTTAGGAAAAGGGTTGCGTCCCCTAAACAGTAGGTGAATCGAGGACAGTGGAAGAAATACAGCGGAAGAAGTGTCAGCAGTTCAAAGAGTCCGCACACAGTAAATCAGCATGTTTAAACATGATTAATAAGCAGGTAAAATAGTCACTTCCACAGACTCCTAACATGAATATGAATATATTTATTAGATAGAATGTTAGAGTACAAGTACAGTCAAATAGTAGCATAACTCATTTATAAGCCTCGTCACACAAGAATGACAGAAAAAGTGCAGCTAATACTTCCCAAGACTAACGCGGTAGTTTGTCTGCTTTAATCCATCCACTTTTGTTTAGAATGCATTTATTAGACTAAAATAAGCTAATGGGGCATTTCTCATTTGGTCAAGAGCTACAGGGCAGTCAATAATGTTGGCACCATTTTTAGCTGGTTTGTTTTTGCATCAAGAAAATGCAGCGTGTTGGACAATTTCAAATTAACACATTACACCGTATTCAAAGAGTTGCTCAACATCCATCCATCCTGCATCGCTTATCCGGGACTGGGTCGTGCAGGCAACAGTCTCAGCAGGGATTTCCAGACTTCCCTCTCCCCAGAAACCTCCTCCATCTCCTCCAGGGGAATCCCGAGGCGTTCCCAGGCCAGCTGAGGGACATAGTCTCTCCAGTGTGTCCTATGTCTTCCCTGAGGCATCCTCCCGGCGGGACATGCCGGAACACTTCCCCAGGGAGGCGTCCAGGAGGCATCCGAAACAGATGCCCCAGCCACCTCAGATGACCTCTCTCGACAGTCAAACAGTTAAAAAAAAAAAATCTAATTTGTTTCAAGATTTTTTATTTAGATAGCATTTTATTTAGCATTCCTGTATTTATGTCATTTTACTTTTACTTCTTCCCATCTTCTCCATCGTTGTGCTCTTTTTTCGCTCTCCTCCCTTCCAAACACTCTCTGTCGGACACACATAATTACAGATACATTTGCACAGTGATTGAGGCGCCACACCCTTGATGAGGTTACACCCTGTTTGCTCTGGCTCATATTTGAACTAGACACAGTGGGCAAAAAAAAACATTCATGCAAAAAGTTATTTGGAAAATACATCACATCTGTTCTGTCATAAACGGATATATTGATGTTTGGAATGGGCAAAATACACTTGAAATGAATAATGAACTTTTTTTTATGGGGGCTGTTTCCTCTCCAATATGACATTTGTATAATGTGTATTATTGGTATAATTATTGTTCCATATGCAGGCTTAATATTCTGATTCTGATTTTGAGTTTGCTTTGCTTTGCAGTTTTTACTGGTCTGAGATTCAGTAAATGATCGTTAATGGCGGTTTGGCATTTTGAGAAGCCCAACAAAAAACCTCACATCCAGGATTTCTGGGTGTGTTAGCACTGTTCACAGCTGCTGCCCCATGCACATGTACAAGCACATTTTTGAATTTGTATGTTAAATAATACACAGCAAAATGTGTATCATGAATATTAAAAAAAACTATTGGCGATTATGATGTATGCTTTTGAGCAAACTCAAATCTTCCATTTACCTGTAAAGTCTTTAGTATCTATACGCTATGTGCATTTATGTCAGCAAGCATGTAGGCACTAATGTGTGCACGAGTCTCCACCTTAGACGTTTCCTTCAAGCCAACCTACAGCGGATGTGAAATGTGGTGGTCCGGTTGTTTGGGTTGAGAGCGGGGAATTTTACAAGTTAACAATAGGTCACTGTTGTTAAGGTGACAGGTATGGTACAAACCCAGAGCCAGTCAGACACAGTAAGTTGAGCAATCAGACTTTGAAGTCAAGGCATTTCGTTAAAAGGACTGCTTCATGTTGCTCAAACATTTGATTCAGGGTGTTTACGCCTACCAGCTCCTCATTGTTTGTTTAATCAAAGCACAAAAAAATGTCAGGAAGTTAAGTGGATTTTGACAAACACAAGGCTGTAAATCCGGCATCAATTAGAGAAGCATACTTATGCCACCTATACATGACACGTGCATAAGTGACATAAGTCATATTTTAATATTAATAGTCAAAGTGCACACTAACTGCTCCCACATCAAATACCACCATGAATGAACACGTTCTTGTAGTTCAATCGCACACATATGTTATGCTGCAGGGTGTTTATGTGTGTTAATATAATTGCCTCAAAACAATACTGTCTTTCTCTGTGCTAAAGGAGCTATAAAGGATGTATGGCCAGATGTTGCCAGGGTAGCTGTCTAGCAGTTTGAATGTTAAAGCACACACACACACACACACACATAGTTTTTGCACAATGTGTTCCTCATTTGATCAGGCAAAGTGACACACCACAGACCCACTATCTCCATTTAAAAGCTCACACAAGACACAGAAGAATAAGCTCTCTTTCAGGGCTTCAAGGAAGCGCACACACATGTGCATGCACACAAAGACAAATGCAATCCAACTTTTACATCCAGCACTTTTGTGACAGCACACAATGTGTTTGGACTAGCGTGAGCTGACAGCATGTTAAACAGCTTTCTTCTATTTGCCTTAAGGCCAGTATTGTGAAAATAATAGAAACCTTTCCTAACGTAAACCCGAAAGACTCACATCTGATGAGCAGTATCTGAGGAAGATTCAGGGCATACCCGATGCTTATGGGAAACACAATAAACCAAACCCTTTAAAAAGGGAAAAGTGTTGCACCTAATGCAGAAACACTCAGAAATGATTAATGATCCATGTACGAACAACCAACTCAAAGTATATGGGATTCTGGGAAAAGAGAAGAAGAGGAGACCTTTCTGTTTATCACCCAAACACAGACCTGGCCAACAAACTAGAAACAACCTGGTAGTGATTTCACAAGACAAAGGTAGTCTGTCTTTTCCTTACACAATTCTGCAGTTGAACAATGCGCTGTGCTGCATGTACATGCACATGAGCATGATGATGAGGATTTAATGGTGGAGATGGAAAGCAGAGAAGAGCTGGCAGTGCTCGGGAGAAGAGGGTGATGGTGAGGTGCGGAGAAGCATGTGGGAGCTCCCAGGGAGCGGGGTGGGAAAATAAAAGCTGGCAGAAGATAATCATGAAAGTAATACCCCTTTAACACGGGATGGAAAAAAAACCTGCAAACATTGCCAACATCTGGCTCTTGTCTTCAGCGGGAAAGGATACAATTGACATTCATTTCCAGATCCAATCGGTCCCAGCTTCAATCGGCACTGATAGAAACATGAGCATGATGCTATGATGCAAGCTGGGGTTCCAGACAATGGTGAGTAAATAACATCCATCTCCATTAAAGCAAGGCTCACGTACAATTTGGCCGGCATTGAATTTAAATGAGGCTAAAGTAAAATGTAAAACTAACCACAATAACGTCACTGGACTCCAACGCTTCCTGGTTTGTGACATTGACACTCCTGTTAATGGAGCCGCTAATTACTACATGTGTACAACAGGACTGAAGTAGAATGTTGAAAAATATCGAAAAAGAACTGATTGCAATGGTGCACAAAACAGTAAGAGAGGAAGCATGAGGTGGTTAATGAATGAAGTACAGTAATACCTCGACATACGAGTGCTTTGACATACGAGTATAACTTTGAGACACGAGCAATTACCAGACGCTGACGCTAAATGGCAGAGCGCTCCAAGAGCGCTTGACTCGTTCAATTCAGGTATTCACCACCTTCCGTACCCGTCTTGACGGTATTTTGGCGGTATCTGTGCGTATTCCTTATAAGTGATGGGTCCAAAGAAAGTGAGTGTTAAGGATGGCAGTGTGAAGAAAACACGCGTGATGACGATGGAGATGAAGCATGAAATTATCGATCAACACGACCGTAAGTGTCCGTAAGTGATTTAGCACGCCGGTACGAGCGGAGTACATCAAGGATGTGTACAATCCTCAAACAGAAGGATGCTGTCAAGAACACAAAGCCTTCCAAAGGCAGAACTATTATGTCTAAGTGTATGTACAATTACGTAATAAATAGATTTGAATGTATTATGTCATTGATCGTTGTGTGTGTGTGTGTGTGTGCATCTATATAGCAATTCAAAACACTTTTTACATTTTTATTAGCGTTGATTTGAGCGTTTTTAGATGGCTGGAACGGAATAAATTGTTTTTAGTTATTTTATATGGGAAAAATGTATTTGACATGCGAGCGATTTGAGTTACGGGCTCAGTCTAGCAATGAATTATACTCGTATATCAAGATATTACTGTGCAGAGAATCAGTTGCCCTGGAGAGTTGTAAACATAACTGGAAACATTTTTGATGTGGATTGAAGTTCCAACTTTCTACAGTTGCTGGTAGAAAACATGAAGATCTATCAACTTGCAATCAGCCTGCACAAATAAAGAGGAAATGCAGTGGAATGCTTATTTGTTGATAGAACATTTGAGGTAAGCAGCCTTGAATGAGTGAATAAAGGCTTCATGCAAAACGCATTAGCTGCATTTACACTGAGTAAACAGAAAAGAGATCTGCTGAAAAGCTTTGGCACAGTCAAGTTTCCTTTTTTTAAGCGATTGTTTAATTCTTGTGCAAACTGCATTAAACCACACATGCATCATATAACGGCGATACATTTGAAATGTGAGCAGTTTAAATTGTGTCCTCATTTGTTCATTCATTCATCCATCTAGTTCCACTGATCTGGGGTCAGGTCGCAGTGGCCTCAGGCTAATCAGGGCATTCCAGATCTTGCTGTCTGCAGCAAATCTTTCAATTATTCTCAAGGATCCCAAGGTGTTGCAGTGTGAGATGACATTTGTAATCCCTGCAGCGACAAGTTTACACTTTCACAAAGAATGTGGACACAAATTCCACTTAGTTCACACACAGAAGAACGTCACACCGGCAACAATACCCTGTACTCTTGTAGTACTCCCATGGGACTCCCTGCGGGACAGGGTCATAAGCCTTCCACAGATCCACAAAACACATGTACACCCCCTCCCACCCCAACATCACCACCCATCACATCACACACGTACTCACAGCCCACCCACACAATTGTTCCTCCTGAATTTGGAGCTTTCTTTCCAGCACCCCCAGTAGACTTTCCCAGGGAGGATGAGCTGTGTGACTTTCCTCAAATGAAACACACGCTTTGATCCCCCTGTTTGAACAGCGGTGCTGCACCCGGGTCTGTCAATCAATAGGCTCGTTGCTGCTTCCTCAGCTTTGCCTGGGATGTGGAAAAGTCTTTCCTCAAGTATTTGGACTCTTCCTTCATCATACGGGATGTGATGATCAAATTCTGGAGCTCCTCAAATTCTTCCTTCCAATCATGCTCCCTTTAGCCAATTTCCTGTTGGGTCCAATCAATCAATAGAAACTAAAATAGTCTGTTTCTACCACTAGAATGATGTTTAGCCAACATGTAGCATGTGATATGGTAATTTCTGAAGTTATTTATGTATTTATTTTGCAAGTATCTAATGAATTTGAGTATTTCGTTTGTGGTCATGGTCATGAAAGACCTTGAAGTCAACACGGACTAGAAACTCTGAAACTGGACTTATTATCTTAATAATAATAAAACTCAAGCCAAAGCCAGCCAGAAAATGCACACAATTTTCAGAAATTACCTGAGCCTATCATTTAATTCAGTGGTAATTCAAATACTTTGCTAGTAGTTATATGATTTATTTGGATAGGGAAAAAATGTTGGTCTTAAAACCACAGCATCTATTGGCTTGTATTTTACTGAGCAAATTCATTGTGTTTGTATCAACACTTGTTGCATCCCATTCACGAACTTAGCTATAAACACACTCATGTCCAAACCTATAATCATTCTACCCACATCTCCTGCGTGTGAGCCTTGGGTTCGGTTACATCCACATATTACAAACGGCACTTCCTGGCATTTGTTATGTGTCACCTTTTCAGGAACAGAGGAAAAAGCTGCTCAGTTTCAAAGCTGACCTCAAAGATTCTTGATACAGGATAATGCATCATCACTGTGAAGCATTGGTGCATTTATGAAATTATGTCTGCAGTGAGATCAAGCTACAGGTTATATCTTAACAATATAAGTGTATCATCATCAAATTGGTTCTCTAATATAATGGACGGACTAAGCAACTATTATAAATTGGCAGAGTGAGGTCGAGATTAAATTTCATGAACAAGGAAAATTAAGCAAGTTAAGGTTAGCATGGCCTGAAGGATATTCTGCGGTGGTCAGTTCTTCCTTTTCAAAATAAATAGTGGTTGGGTAGTTTATTTTCACTGCTTCTAAATGGCTGGGGGGGCTGAGAGACAAGGAAAGAGAGGTAGCGAGAGGTAGCGAGAGAGAGAGAGAGCAGTTTATTTTCACTGTGGCAAAGCAGGTTTGTTTTAACTCAGCAGTGTTTGGAAACGGAGCTACGCAGAAAGTCCGAGACAGGAGAGAAAGGAAGGTGGACAGATCGACAGGAAGCAGTAACAAGAAGGTAGCCGTGAAGGCAAAAGCTTTGGGAGTAAGAGGAGAGAGAGAGAAAAGAAGTTGCAAGACTAATCTGTTCATGGGTGGTGTTGGGAAATCATAGAATCAAAACACAAAGTTTAAAAGCTCCTCTGCCACAGCCAACTCTTTTCCTGAATCCCGCTGGAATAATTTCACTCGTGTGAATGAGTATTATCAAAGACAGCTACGCTTTTGATGCCTTCGCTATGTTATTACATCAATGATTTGTGTGATTCCTCCATCGGGACAAAGGAAAAAAGATGTCTTTGAAGAGGTCGGTACTGAGAAGATCTCTCAATTGCTTCACAAATAACATTTCATATTACTGGGTTATGCCAGACATTGCATCACATCCATTCTTATTTGAAATGCAGATTCTGTTTTCCCTTGAAAAAAAAAAATATAGCGTTATGAAATATAATGTAATAGCAGAAAGCTCACACAAGAAGTATGGTGGTGCACATTTTTTAAAAGCACAAACTGTCAGCTTGGTGCTGTCTATTAAAGTATGATCAGGCCTCTACTTCTAGTTCTTGTTGCTGTTATACATGTTCCTCCACCTGCCCACGACCACGCATTCTTCAAAGATTCACGATCTTCATCATTTGATGAGACTCATCTGGCTTAGATGAGATCTCTTTTCTGTGATGGAGCCTTCAGCCTCCATCACTTCCAGTTTCTGGACTCAATAGCAGAAATTATGTTGCTGCTGCTCAGGGCCATTCGATCATGAAACAGTCTAAACACCAAAGACTCCTAACAGGCTCATGATCACGTAAATACTGCTTTATTTTATTTTGCCATCCGGCATATGTCGTTCAAGATTTAAGTCATACATTAATTGTAATATATTTATAATGATGTGACTGTTACACCATACTGTAAAATTATTTGATTTATCTGAGGTTTCTTTGTCTCTCATGAGTTAAAATCCCATCTGGATCTGGAAAAAGGAAAATTAATGTTGTGCATGCATGTGCGTGCGTGTGTGTGTGTGTGTGTGTGTTGGGGGTTTACAGGATGACATGAGAAATGTGTTTTTATACAATGGTTTTTGTAAAGAAAATGGAGGATGGACAAAATATGTACATGTATGAGTATACATTACATTAAATTATTATCTTTTAAATCCTTATACTTGTCCAATAATGTCTACATTTGACCAAAATACATGAACACTGACTAACTATGAATCACAGTGAATGTCTTTCAATGCCATTTCAATGTAAGCCACTCTTGTTTCATTCATTAGCACAACAAATAAAACCAAACCGACTTATTCAGAGATTCGATAGTTTGCATCTTGACAATAAGCCAAACACATGTCTAATCTGACATTTCTCACACACACTTTGCTTCTGCCAATGTTGCATTGCTGCCCAATTCAATACCCCAGCCATCAACTGTGTTATCATTCAATGTTCATGTATATGTGTTTGATAAAGCAGAGCACTTCTCCAAGTTTTTGAAAACCCCACAAGGAGCAGATCTCGTTCATTTTTTTTCTTTAGTTATTGAATAATACTGCCATTAAAATCCTGTCTCTAAGCAAAAACCCTATTGCTCAACATGATTTCTCAAAGAGCCTTAAAAAGACAGTTTCACCAAGTTATGGTTCTAATTTTACAGCATTGTGTTAGTAGCAGGAGCAGTATTGGATAATTTCGAATGGAACTGCAACTGGATGGACGATAGAGACTGAGAGCCATAAACGTTGAATAGCAAGGTAAATCCAGATACGTCACTAGACTGTGACCTTGTCAAAGAGACCCCTGCATGATATAGTCTAGTTAAAATGCTCACTGTGTAGTTCAGTCATTCTCGAAAAGGAGCTCCTTTGGAAAATCATCTGGGCTTCATAATGTAAAACAGAGGTGAAACATGGCTTGCAGTGTTGTTGTTCACTGATTCCTTTATACCCTCGGGCTGGATTTTCAAGTTGCCACATTGGTCTGCACAAGCTGGATTTTCAAGTTGTCACATTATCTTGACCTTGTGAGATTGAGTATAAATCTTTATGCATCTAGCATTAATCGATCATCTGCATTACACTTCAAATGACCTGTCACCTAAAATGGAACATATTTCTAATGCAATGCTTACTGAAAGGATCAAGAGAGCCTCAGGGAATACAGCTAGCTAAGATCATCTCCATGTGCCCCATATGTCGAAAGACACAGATCAAGTTATTGTACATCTGATGGCAATCAGGATCGCAAAACGCTGTCAGATATAAAACACAGAAGATGCTTTGTGTGCTTAGACAGTGGCTTTGGTGGTTTTGGTGTCATGGAGCCACACTTTGTTTTTAGTTCTGTATATTGCATGTCTCTAATTGCATTATTCCTTCTCTCGTGCCACACAGGTGCAGCTGGAGACAAACCAGCACAATCCCTACGAGACACACCTGAAAGCCTTTGCCACTCGCCAGCAGCCACACTATTTACTCAGACTCCGCCTTCTGTTCCGTGCCGGATGATTATTGGCAGACCTGCTCCCTTCCCTCCTCTGACCACCCGTATTTGTTTTGTTAATTATTTTGCTTATTGATGGCTTTTGTTTTTGGCTGTACATTTATGTTGGTTTCTGACTGGTCTCCAGCCAGTCCTCTTGTTATATATGCTTTATAGGACCTGCTGGGATAGGAATGAAAATCCAAAGATTGACAGTCTTTAAAGACTGTGACAAAACAATACCATAGGCCTCCAACATGAAAGCCCAGAAAAATGACTTAAGCACCCCATCAGAAGACACGCATTCTTTTCTGTAACACACCGTCTGAAACACCATGAACGCTCCTTTAGCCTTTTGTCAGTAACTAAACAGGTATCCAAAGGATGACAGGTTGGAATGGTAACACTTAACGGCTCCCTTTGTAGTGTTGCAGGGTTATCAATTAAGACAGTGATGTATTTGGCCACTGCAAAGCTGTGTCTCTTTCTCTTTGGTCTCTGCCGTACTGTAAGAGAGCATTATGGGTAAACTCAGAGATGTATTTTTTTTCCCGGGGGGGGGGGTTAAACTAAAATCTGGTTTGGTATCAATGCTGTATATGCTTTACTTTATATCCTTAACATTTAGTGCTATTTATTAC
Source organism: Brachionichthys hirsutus (assembly GCF_040956055.1). NCBI lineage: Eukaryota > Metazoa > Chordata > Actinopteri > Lophiiformes > Brachionichthyidae > Brachionichthys > Brachionichthys hirsutus. The sequence continues at coordinate 12,138,310 of NC_090899.1, forward strand.
ATTAATATCCTTATATTCCATCAACGTTAACTGATGTAATTACATTTATTTACCCGGATAGAAAACATTTCACTGTTTCATTCACACTTCGGAAGGTTACATTATTTAGGCCGACTTTGATGACCAGACCGAGTGAATAGTTCCTGCTTTGGGAAAGATTCAGACTAAAGAAGTCAGCAGAAACTAACAGCTGGAAATAGACAATTCTGATATACCAGGTAGTAAAATAAAACAAGGATTTACTTGCTTTTAAAACAGGAACAGGAGGCCAAGAAATGTCTGAACATCTAAATTTAGCAGCCTTTCAGATATGCATGCTTTTTCATGGATGCTTGTCAAGTTTTCAACTCCTTAATTTTGCAACTCTTTCATATATGACTCTCCAGCTGCTTTTGTGACCACAGGCCTGAAGGGTCAAATGTGACCCTCAAAACTTCTGGGATCCCAGTCTGGACATTCTACACTTTGACCTCTGAGGCCAGAGATCAAGCAGCCGATTACTTCTGGCAACCAAATCCGATGGCAAAGCAGGATTTTTGGTTGGAGTGTGAACATGTTACACAGATGATTACGCCCAAACACCCAATCAGATTCAGGATTAAAATCAGCTGTTCTGTGTATGCAAGTGATTTAGTCAGCTGTGATGTGTCATCCCAAAAATGGATGTGTTGAGAGCTAAGAGAACTGACTGAGGCTCCTGTAGTCCTGGATCGAGATCAGAATTAAGATGAGAAATGAGTGCTTGCTGTTCCAATGCAGTCCAGAATCACAGTTTCTACAAAACTCGAATGAAGATGACTAAGCAGTTAGAGCAGGGTGCAAACAGCTGACAGCAAAGGTAATGCTGTATAAAGATGGTGCAGATAGCGCTGCTGCTGAGTGCACACTTTATATGCATGTGTGGATTCCTGTTCATCATATTCACACTCCTCTGTACAATGGAGTGGTGAAGCAAAAACAGTCACTTGAGCACTTTCTCACCCTCACGCATGTTCATGCAGCGAAGTCATGAACAATGTGGGATTCTCAGTACTGCATTAATTATTCTTATGTCTTTCAATCAGCCCTATGAAGCGCTCGTACATAACACACTTTGATGTATTTGCAGGCTTCAATGAAGCATCAGTAACCTAGAAAAGCATTCAGAGAGCACAGACCTCCGCCGAGCAGCTCATTCCCCTCATAATTAGATTTGCACCTTCCACATGGTGATCTGGATCTTCACCAAAAGGTTCTAAATTGTTCTTTATACACCAACCACGAAAAGAAAAAATGAATCAAAGTTGGTGTGCATTTTTAACTGACTTTTGAATCCGTAAATGGGTTTTAATGTTAAAATTAAATATTCTTCCTGACCTCACTCTGAATCCGATCCAGATGAATTTCAGGAGTGGGATAGAGACCCCCACCCTACATGACAGTGTCATATACCATAAACATTGGTCATTAATCAACCGAGTTATTGGACAAAAATTGAACAAAGCTTCTTTTACTGCAAAATTACCAAATATTTCAAACTGATCCATAATCCAGGATCTCTTCTGGATCATCACGAAAATGTAATAATTTGTTTCACTTCCCATTTCACGAGTCAGTGGCCAGGAATAAGTCTGCAACACTTGAGTGGTCCCGGCATGGGAAATCTTTCTGAGGAGCCGTGGGCATCCCTTACAGCATCTGGGAAGCATTGGGGTTGAGTTTCTGTCACTGACCTCTGATAAGTAAATGATGCTCTTACCACCTAAGATGTCCTACAGCTGTTAAGAACCAGAGCTGACAGGAAACCACACAATCAGTGTAAAGCAGCACTGAGAATTCAATGTCCTGCTGACACACTACAATAGAGAACGCAATAAAATACCAACTATCCAAAATCAGAGCAGGTTTTGATTGGATTTCTGCACAGAGAACATAGTACTAGTAGAACTAGTATTCCTGTAAGGGACTGGTATTTAGTCTATGCTATGCTCTTCTGAACTTGAGATTAAAGTGGTAGTGTTTCCTCTGGAGATTTAGGTTTAGATACAAAACTGAACACAAGGCCAGAGGTCGACTTGCACATTTTTACAGAGAGCAGTGAAACACAAAAACAAGCTGAAAGGTTGGTCCTTCGTCAAATGCTTTTCCTGTGTCATTGTAAAAATGTTAATCAGCACAAAGCAGATATTCTGAGCAGTTTAAAATCAGTCTCATCTGACACATGGGCACATGTTGCAAGGCATTTTGACATCTCTTGCCAATCAGTCCACTGGACCAATGTAAACAAATCTCTTATTGTGCATTACATCATTTATTATTTAACTGTTAATAACCCTACATATAAGCAGCAGTTTTCCAGCCACAGTTATAACATAGAAAATACCCAGTAACTTCTAGCTGTCCTACAACTGTCAGATAAAAGCCACTTAGTCCCCTGAGTAAGACCATTACTCTGATAATAACAGCCCTTTGAAGCAGCGGCAGTAAAGAACGACCAGCACACTTCCTGCTCCACTTAGGTCGTTCAGACCCCGAGTGTGTTGGACTGTGATCGTCAAAGGGGAGGTGTGAGAGAGTGTTCATCAATAAATCAACTGGTAAATGTCTTTACTGCCTCTTCCGAAGAGGTTATGCCTTCTTCCGTTTGGTTGGTTCGTTTCGTTGTCAGCAGGATCAGACGACAATTACAGGGTGGTATTCCCCGAAACTAGAGAGAAGGATGATGCGTGGACCGAGAAAGAACCCATAAAGTTTGGCAAGGATGGGGGTAAAGGGATGAGGGGAGGGGTAGGGCATAGGTCAAACAAGCACAACCAACATGAGAAGGATTGCTTTGCCTTGGTATGTGATTCACAGAATGTCATTCTCGGTTTTGATGGATTCATGAAGACATTTTTTGAAGGTATGTTTTTTTTCTTTCAATGCCTTCCTCCAACTTTTAATTTAGATGCATATAGTAATAAATGCTTGTGGGAAAATACACAAGGAAAGGAGTGCTCCTCCCTCGACTCAAAATCAACATAGCAGTTGTTCTTTGGATAGATAAAAGAAAAATAAACACAGCCATGGAATCTCACCTGACTTGAATCCAATAGAAAGTCTATGGAACAAACTAAAGATCAGAGTTCGTAGAAGAGGCCCCTCTTTCTAGATTTGAAAGTTGATAGACAAACTTGATAGACATTAAAGTCTGGCTGCATCAAGCAGTAAATTGAAGCAACTCTTCAGCATCTTTTTTTGAATCAAACTGCTATACTTTTCTTGCTGACTGCATTCAATGACTGCACTGCATCATGGGATTGTTATGGGATTATAGCGCATGTACACATCAAGCTCATACATACTCATGCACTTATGATATGCAACATAACACAGTTCAGTGACTTTCTTGGAATCAGAATTGTATAGTTGTTAAAAAAGATGGATGTCCCTCAGAGGATTGGAGTCAGAGGCTGATATATTTCATCTGGAATTATATAGGGAGCAATCAATCGATGTGTATGCCAATGTTGTCTTGAGTACTCTAAAGATTACTCATTACTCATGCTATCATCTTGGACCCATTATTGAGTCAACTTTTAAAATGTAAAATGGGCAGTGCTACAGGCAGTGCTATTGGGACGACACAGGAATATGTTGTTGACAAGCATTCAATGCCAGGTGTGTTTATTCATTTTAAATAGGGCTTTGTGTGTTTTTGGTTTTTGGTTTTTGGCAAATGAACTCTTCAGATGATTTCTGAAGCGACTGACAAGTTGGTGATCATAAATCCGTCAATAGATCTACAATAAATATGATCAAAACAAGACTGCAACTATTTTCTTAAATCTGAGTCTAAACAGTGCCGTGATGTTTATAACATTTGAATATTTAGTGTGTAGAATATTAAATTATATTTTTAAAGTCGATGGCTGATTGTTATAAGGGTGTGGTATTTTAATAAATAACAACTGTGTCACGCCTCGAGGCGGGGCGGGGCCATTCCCTCACTCTCTCCCTGTCTGCACCTCTCAGAGCTCCTGCAATCAGCTTCATGCCCATCACCTGTGCTCCTGCCACCACCTGCACCTCATCAGCCCGGACACTACTTGAGCTCAGCTCAGTCTCCACACCCGCGCCAGATTGTCAGTAATGCTACCTGCTTTCCAGCCCTTCAGACCAGACCTCCCGTGCACCGACCCTCGCCTGCCTCTTCGCCTGCCGGACCTGCCTGATCACCCGGTGTCTGACCCTCGCCTGCCCCTTGGACTCCCTCGTGCCTGCTCCCCCCCCCCCAGACCCGTCGGCCTGACCTGCCTGTCCTACCCGCCAATAAAAGCTCTGTTGGCACTTTTGCTCGTCTGCCTCGCGTTTGGGTCCTAACCTGCCTTAGGCCATGACAAACTGGCAACACTAATGCGTTGTGAGCACATCGCATCATCACCTGCTCTGAGGAAACAGGATTAAACATTCAGAGAGGATCCTGAACGAGCCAAAGGTTATTTCTGCTATCATGTCATTCGTACCTTTGCAACGCTCAGTCCTAATTTTCTACTGTTATTGTCTGGAGCTTTAATGGCACTGTCAGCTGTTCTCGTAAATGTCCAATAGTGACAAACCTTCGTCTCGCTGCTGTCTGTTTAAACATCACTCTCTCTTTACCTCTGTTTCGTCAAAGACTCATCAACTTCATACTTTCTGCAGGATGGGGGGATTTCTATCTTTCTGCTGCTGCCCTTTGGTCACAAACTCACTTTAGACTTAAGGAAAGTGACTTTCTTGACAGACTGAGTGTTACATTAAATTATCATTTGATCTGCTACAATAAACAATTACGGTATCTGGAAGGTAAAAGACCGGAGTCCCGTGTAAAAACAAACAGTTGCCACCACTGTGTTACTAAAACTACATTTTGTTTGGTCTAAACTCAGCAAAAATGGAGCCTATCCCAGCAGACAACAGGTGAGAGGCAGAGTTACACCCCGGACAAGCCGCCAGTTCATCGCAGGGCCACACACAGACAGCCAAACATTCACACACACTCACACCCATGGACAAATTGGTTTACCAATTCACCTAATTTGCATGTTTTAGGTCGTGGGAGGAAGCCGGAGAACCCGGAGAGAACCCACGCAGACACAGGGAGAACATAAAACTCCCCAAGTCAGATTCAAACATGTGACAATCTTGCTGTGAGGCAACAGCACTTACCACTGCGCCGCCGTGCTGCCCTGTCGTCTGAGACTCCTTAATTACATGCACTTAAAACTTACTTTAAAAAAAAAGCATAGAAACCTCCAGATTCTACAAAGAGGAGGCCGGGATTGTATCGTGAATAATGGCTATGCTGTACGACCAGCCGCACTGCCAGAAATGAGCCAATTATTTTGATACATATTGCAAACAGCTGATGCTGCTCAGCCAATAAAGATGCAGCTCCAGGGCCCGTCCTAAATACATGCTCCATAATGTTTTCAAGGAATTACTTAAGCTACTTTGATAAATTGTGAAAAATCTACATTCTTGAGAATATTTAATGATTTTCTTCTGTAAAGAAGGAACTGAACGATTGTGGTTTTCATTAAAGTGGTTTTCATTCATCTCACACATCTCACTGAGTGACTGTCATAAACACGTCCGTCGTGTGCATTAAAAAGCACCAGGGTCTCGCTTTGGGTGCGGCACACATCTGAATCAAATGATGCCTGTCACATTTAAAGCTCACCTTGTTTGTCCTAATAATGGCACTGTAATAAATGAATCCTTGAATGACATCCAGAAAGGAGCGTTGGATAGATGACAGTCTCATATAATCCACACTCAGAACTTAAAGGACTGGAAGTAATGTTTTTGTTGAAAGCACATTTCAGCAAAAAGAGAAGACACAGCCTGCCTGTCAAACACATTTGACACACTTGTGAGCACTTTTGGGCTTATAGTATTATACTCTCTTTGTGCTGTCATGATGTAAACATGTAGGGCTTTTGTTAAATGCTGATCACTGTCCTGTATAGGGGGTATGGGTGGGGGGGTTATGATTGAATGCACGTCAACTGTAATTCTCACAGGCTGTGGCCCTGAGGTCTGCGCGACCTCAAATACCACCGAGTAGAGGCTGAGACGTCAGGCTCCGAAGGATGGGGGCCACTGGAGGAACACGAGAAGGGGGGCGGGGGGTGTAACACCATAGAGATGTTAAGCAAGAAGGACTGAGAACAGAGAGAGGGAAGATTATGGAGAGAGTTATCCTTTAAAATATTAAACTTGCTCCTATAATATTGCACGGTGGCCTGGTTTTTGAGAATGCCATGGTAGCAATACCACAACAAGGTGGGTGGGGTATCCATGTGCACGTTCCACTCACACAGTTTCTCCTGCTCCTTCTTCATGCCTAATGAGTGCACCCACTCTGAGAAAATCAACTCAGACAGTTTAGTTGAATTTCTCAGAGTTTTTTCTCATGATTGTTTTAAGTTTCTTCTCTGGCTCACAAATCAACCATCTTGTTTTCACTCACTGAAAGTCCAGTGTGTGTGTGTGTGTGTGCGTGTGTGTATGTGTGACTACAGGTTCCATCCACAGATGATAGCAGCTCACCAGGCCATCCTGGCATTAGTGGAAACTCAGAAGAAGGAGGAGGAGGATGAGGCAGACAATGAGGAAGTGCTTTCCTCTTAAGGTTCAAAGGTTATTTTTATCTGTTACCCACACTGCTCCACCCCGTCTGTCCAAGTGGAGGAAGAGATTAAAGTGGGCAATTGTGTGTGTTGCATTGCTGCCTGATCAGGATCACTGAGGAAGCGTCTGTCAGTCGACTGTATTTTTAGACTTCAGCAGCAACTCACGAGTCAGTTTTGCATCCAAAGCGGTGAATTACAGTGGAGATCAGCACATTAAACTAAGATTAATAAGGATGCAACACATCTAGATATTACGATACAACCTCTCTCCGATGTAAACATACATGCAAGCATTTCCAGGCTGATGATTTATAGTTGGTTTGTACTGGTGATAACCAGGACAGCATCAGTGTAGATGGTCATATCAAGGATGACTGAGATGTATTGTGATATATATATATATATCAATCAATGTAATATGTTAATTATTATGTAATTCATTGCTCATCTTCAGTCTGGTCATGAGCTTAAGGGACAAGTCCTTCTGTTCTCGTGCCCTCCTTTCTTTTGTCCATTAAAGGCATCTCTAAATTCCTACAGTTTTCCTTGGAGTATTTTTCATGCATGTTGCAAGACGATTGACCCTAAAGTAAGATTTATTTCAAATCATTGACATGACGTTGCTCTTTGCTTTACAGGGGTCTCAACATCACCAAAGATCTCAGATTGGTTTTATCTGGTCTTGAGGGGAAACTGATGGACACACACATTTGGCATTGAAGTCTAATTTGTATTGACAGCTTCCAGCATCATTATCTGTGCTCCCTCTAGAGGCAGCAGTCACATTAACTAATTTCTAACCAGAGAACGTCTTTGCTTGACTTCCGCCCCTCCAAAATATTCCTTCCTGATTATGTTTTAGGGGAGGATGGAAAGAAAATGTCCCCTCTTTTCCTAAATTTGGGCCAATCAAGCATAACATAACCCCCTGAGCGATGTGAGGGAGCTGTGCAGACTGAAGTTTGTGACATATGTGAGAGACACGTGGTACCAATTGGACCTAAACTCCTGGAGTAACATCCACGTCACGATGGAGAGAATAGGGCGTAACCTCTTCTGTGCCTGTTGCCTATTTGTGTTGCCTGATTCACTTTATTTAGTGTGTATGTGTCTACACTTGACTGCTGCCCTTTAAAACCTGAAGCCTTTAGATGCTGCTGATTTGCAACTGTGGTCAATAAGCATGAGCTTTACAACCCATCAGCCAGACACAATCAAACCTCTTTAATACACAACCTGCAGAAACGCATGTCTTACACCACCACTATTCATCCATCCATTTTCTTCTATCTGCTTTTCCGGTCACAGGAGTTGCTGGATGCCAGCGCATCACGGAGCCACACGGAGGCAAACAACCATTCACGCACACACTCACACACTCCGGACAATTTAGACTAATCACTTGAGTTGCATGTGTTTGGAGGTGGGAGGAAATTGGAGAACCCGGAGAAAACCCACGCAGACATGGGGAGAACTTGAACTAAACTCCACACAGACATGATTCAAACCCAGAACCTCCTTGCTGTGAGGTGACAACGCTATTCACTACGCCACCGTGCCGCTCCACCACCAGCATTGTTCAATGTAATTCAATACTACAAATTCTACATTTAGAAATATTAAAACGTATGTTTTTAGTTGACAAATTTGGGTTTGGAAAACAATCATTAGACACGCCTGTACAGTCCGCTGCAAAAACTCGAACTAATTTTACAAACTCCAGATTTCATTCAGTGACAAGAGGAGACATTATTCATACATTCATTTCCTATAACCATCCTTCCATCGTCTGCACGGTCCCGGAGGGGGTAAAGATCATGAAGTTTATCCCCAGGCCAACAGAAACCTTTCACGCTCACGTTCACACACACATGGACAATTTAGGTTCACAACTTGTCTCCAACCTGACAGTATAGGACTGAGTTGGAACATACTGACGAAACTCATATAAATTAGCATTTTTATAAACATTCCAAGTAGAAACAAACCTATTTAGAAAGCTTACGTAATATAAGTAGTTTAAATATGTTTAATTCAAAAGTACATGCACACACACACACACACACAAGTGAGGCAGGAAAAACCAAGGAAGGCTAAATTTGTGCTTCCCATATTTGGTATGTTCTGTATTTGTAGAGCATTCAAACATTCTAACTAAACATCTGCAAACGTGATAATACTGAGTTTCAGCAGTGTAGGTATAAGTGCAGATGAAAACATGTCAGTCGGAATAGTGAGAATGCTTTAGATACAGAAACACAGGGTCTCTGTAACCATAGTAACTTAGTACTTCACTTGAAATATTATTCTCCATTATAAAGTTTTACTCAACACCCAATCATCTCAAAGGATCAGACGTGACTCTAAACAGGTGGTGTCCCCGTACTGACGTTCTTCCTATAGGACTCAGTCATCTATCAGCTCCTGTTGGGTGGTTCAGCCAATGCATCTCCAGAGAGGTGATGAGGGGTATTATGTGTTGTCTTCTGTTTAAATATTGTCTCTTTGAACTTTTGCAAGATTAAATAAAACTACACACAAACACAGATGTACATAGTCTGTACTGTGAAGTGATGTATGTGAGGTGAGAAGTGCAAGAGAGGACAGTAATTAAAGCGTTTTCAGCACCATCACCCACCTGGAACCTCTCATGTCCAGACCTAAAGCAAACATACTGGTGATACTGATGAAGACAGCTGAAAGTAATAAAACTGGAAACGGACTGTCTGAGGACGTTGGACTGTTTGACAGCTTTCCCTCGCCTTCATCTCTAAAGACAAGACCTTCAATGAAAAGGCCCACACAGGACAATGTTTATTTGTCAGCTAGCTAAAGCTAAAGCCAATGTAGGTCTAATCCTTGATGACGTATCCAAAAACGAAACTGCCCCAGAGAAATCTTAAATTGTCTTTAAACTGTGGATCTTGGTGCCCAAGTCTGATTTTTTTTTTTTTTTTTAACTGCCTACTTCCATCTACTTTTAAATGTGATCCATAAAATAAAACATCTGTATTTATACTGGTGAAAACTCAGAACAACATCCTGAAAATGTATACATTTGACCCAAAAATGTTTAGGTTTAAAGTGAAGAAGAACGAGGCGAGTCCTCATTGCATGCTGGCCGTGTGGATTTTCACACTGATTCATTAGGTGTATCTGATTCCCAGCAGCTATTATGAACGTCATGACCAATTGAATCCCTAATCAATCAATAGAAACATCTTAAAGAAGCATTTACCGCCAGCAGAAAAAGGTCTGTCTTGATCAGCATTGCACGTTGCTGCTGAAGCGTGTGACGTCTGTCAGCCCCTCGCTCGGTCTCTCGTCTACGCTGGTCACCATTTTTGGCGCCTGTGGCTTGGAGGGGCATAAAGGTGGGGGGGTTCAATCTCTGACACCTTCAAGTCTGCATGTCAAGTAATCCTTCAGTAAGACAATGAGCCCCCCCCCCCCCCCCCCCCCCGGGTGCTGTAATGGCAGACCACTGCTCCTTAAGAATGGGTCAAATGCAGAGAAGGATCCCTTCCTGTTGATGTAATACACAATACACAGTCTACTCCTAAATACTGCGACTCTACAATCAACTGCCACACACAGTAGTTGAGAGGTAGGTTTTTAAATACATTTGCATGTCCCTAATGAGGATTTTGATGTAAATATTTGTAAATAATTTGGAGTAGCTATCTCGTGTGTCTATGTCAGTTAGCAGCAGATGATGAATAAGCTATCCTTCTTCTTCAACGGGAGAATAATGGATTTAACATCCCTGGACAAGTGCCAGAACAAATACACAGACCCAGCAAGGCAGAAGACAAATATGAATTTAATTTTCTCCGCTGATGCACGGGGTTAAATGCTTTGTTCAAAGAGCTGACAGGCGCTCACATGGGAAGACCATCACTCATCCATTCCCCTCTGAGTGATTTTTATCAGCCAATCCAGGGATTTGAATTGGTTGTATGATATTTTTCTCATAATGTTGCTCCTGTAACGTTTAAGCTACTCTCCGGTTGGGAGACGGTTGCGTCAGTGTGGGGGGATTTGTGTTGAGTCTCAGCCAGTGTGACATGTTCTGTGAACATAGCTTGGTGCACCTCCCAGGATAATTGCTCATGATCTGCTGCTGTTTCCTGTCTGTAGAGTTTCTCAGGAGACATAGAACATATAGAATATACGGTATGTTTATGTTCCCATGGATACGAACTATGCAACCGGTGTGTGTGTGTGTGGTGCAGGCTGTTGATATCTACACAAACACATAGCACTTTTCATTCTTATGTCTATTGGCAATGACAACAATTTTTTTCTTTCTTTGTGTGTGTTTGTTTGTGTGTGTGTGTGTCTGTTTGCAGATTTTAGCATTTGATTATTTCAGCCTGAAATTATTGATAAATTCGTCGTTTGGATAAATGATTTTTTTTTATTCAACAATAGAATCTCACTATAATAAACTTCTGAGAACTAAATGTGGAGTTTGCTCTGGCCCCACCCAACTACTCCGGGTGCGCCTATCTTGGCAGCGCCTTCACTCTCTCTGCATGCTACGGGGTCCCGATGCATGCATATGCATGTGTGTGATTGTTTGCATGCTTCTGTGTAAATGCCCTACTCTCATGACATATCACTGCAGTGTCATGTTTTCCATAAATTTCACCCAAAAGCCAAATATCCCTACAGTTTTGTGAGTAACGTGGCTCCGCGATGCACTGGCGACGCATCCGAGGTGTCCCCTGCCTCTCGCCCATGGCAAGCTGGGATAGGCTCCAGCAACTATCGTGACCCACAAAGCACAGAAAATACATGGATGGATGAATTCTGATCTCTGCCAGAGAATTTTCTTTGATGTGGCTGCAGCAGACCTGCAACGACAATTCTACCACATTGATGTCTCCAGTTATCTGAATAGTCTGGTTGAAGCTGCTGCTAAAGGTGGAACATCAGGGACCAAGCTTTTCATATTGGTGATTTAGGCATTGAATATTCTTTTGGCCAAAACAAATGTAAAACTTGTCTTTGTTTATGTTAAATTCCATGTGAAGATCAGAACAAGTTTAGTACGAAACACACATAAAAACAGGAGGAACCATGTGTGGGTCCGATACCTTTTCATCTTGTCGTACATAAGGTCAGAAAGAGCCCTCGTTTCAACAGTTTCCCACGATGCCATCACTTTCCATCGACATTAACTCTACTCCCTCTTCCTAGAACCTGCATGCGTGTGATTATTTTCTTGTTAAAATAAACACTTAAGCAAATGGACTTGCCCAAAGGATAAAAAGCAAAGTGTAGAAGACTAACTTTACCCCGAAACATAGATGGCCTCTGTCCCAACAATGTCGCTCACTGAGTGGCAGACTCAAGAACAGACCTGCTGGGGCTTGGAAACTGTATGTTTTTATAGCGCCACACATAAACAATGCCGGCCTCCTGGGGCTTTCGTACTACAGGCACCATTTTTATTCATCACATTGATGCTTCTTGTGACTTAGGCTCTGAAAATAAATGATAGTGATAAATATTTTGTTTTGCAAGATCAGATGCATTTGTATGGCCCATAGTCATAAATCTATTTGCAATTATGGTATTTTTACATAATGAAAATTTGAATTTAGGAATAATGATCGTAAAATAATTCCCACTCACTGACCTGATTAAATGCATGGATCACAGATTCAGAGTAAAAATTATCCAAAGGCCGTCTACAAATGAGCAGAATTCACACTATGACCCCCACAGACACATACCACTGTCCTTTGTAAACCACATTGCCCCCAAAGTTCCCGGTTTGCATTCTAATGATTAGTTCTGTGACCGTCCATTCTCAGAAAGTTACATTGGAAATAGCTGTGGCCAATAAAGGAGAATTTATTCCTCAAGATAACCGCAATGATTCAGCATGACCTAAACCCCAACTTTGACCATTTCCAGGTAGTATGGAGGAGTTCCTGTTGATGACTGCTAATTCATTTGACTCATAGCGGGAGGAGTAACACGAGTCCTGATTTTGGCTGGAGATTCCCTTCTGACGGCTTCTGTGCGCGTCAGACTCCTGCCTGTCTGTTTGGAAACACACAGCACTGCCTGCTGGTCAAAGACGGAAACTGCACTCCGAGAGAATCAATGAAATGCTGAAATTGAAATTCCATAATATTCTCACTGCAGCTCACACGTGCGTAAAGTCGCATCGCATGCGCGTCATCTTCCTTTTGTGCGTCTCTTTGCATGATGCATTTCTCGTTTATGCGTCATTTTCAACATCGGCCAACATTATACAATAAACTGTGAGCGTCCTCGTTTTCACACTCTGGACAGGGGTCAGCAAGAACTAAACTGGGAGGTCAGGGACATCCCATCATCCTTCACTGGTCTCGGGATTGAATGGACTGCCGATTCTCTCTCTCTCTCTCTCTCTCTCTCTCTCTCTCTCTCCCCACCCGTCGCCCCTCCTTGTGCCCCCTAAACCATCCCCTCTTATTAAAACAACAAGCCAATCTTTTGTAGCCCGGTAAAAGGGGTTTGGGAGCCGTAAAGGAGGCTCCTCACACGGCCGTCTGGAAGACATTAGCAGCGACAGAGAGACTTTTGACCACTTCTTAGTGCTCTATGTAACCTGGATGCTGAGGGAAACTATAGCAACACTTACTTATACACGTCCCTCAAGACAGCAAAACCCAAATTATCTGACTTGTAATTGATTAGTAGACACTTTATTGATGGGAACTTTTTTTTCGTGCCAATATGATTAATGTTGTTGATTTTTTTATTACTTTTAAGTTTTGATAATTAATTCATCTTGTTGGAGGAAAATATTTATCGTTTTTGCTACTTTTTATTCATAGTTTTTATATCAATGATGCCACCTTTGACTGACATGGTGTTTGTGCACCAAAGATGCATTCGGTGCACATTGAATGGCTGCAGACAGTCTGTTAAAAACTAGAGACAAGTCCTGAATATTTTTGCGCGTCCGGCTGCGCAAACTGAGGCGCGTGCGTGAAACTGATTTCTTCTTGTTTTAATGAGGACCAATTTCATCGGATTAATGAGACTCGTTACCACTCGAGTGCCCTCTGAAACTTTACCGGGACCTTTTTTCCCCGTGGAGCGGGTCCAGAGCCGCCGGAGTTAACCGCATCCTTCAGGGACGAACGAAGACCGCAGCTGCTCCAAGGTAGGCGGCCATCGTTTGGTTTGGTGCCGGCGCAGCGTGATGAGAGGCAGGCTAATACATCTTGTATCATTCTTATACCGGCTGCAGAAGTTGTTTGAAAAAAAAATCTGTTAAAATGATATGTATTGTTTGGGTATGTTGACGCACCAAACTCTATTTAACAACTCTCTGTATCATCAGTGGAAACGAAAAGCAAGTTGCCTTTTTTCAAAACGAGGAAAACTATGTCCATATTTATTTATTCATGTAATTATTTTGTATTTCTCCAAGATGGATTTATTCTTATCCAGCTTTGCCTGACGCGTAAATATGCCAATTACGCGCACACACACTTCTGACCACATATCAGAACGAGTCACCATACCGTTTAGGTACACGACATCAGTGACGTCACACGACGAGCGTCATTGTCTGTAATGTAAGTGAGCCAGTGGGAGTGCTGAATTTTGACACGTTTTCTGGGCGCGTAATTTGACGCGTAATGTATGAAGCGCTATTGGCGCACATAGTTTCAAGACGTAAATGGTTACATAGTGATGTGGAATGAGTGACGCGCGCACGCGCACACACACACACACACACGCACCCATACACACTACACGTATAAATAGGCAAATGGAGAGCATCTGCCAGACTCCTTTGCACTTCCTTTGCATGCTTCCTCTCCACACTCCTCTAACCTACTCACAGTGGGCAGATTCCGCTGTTGGCTAAGATAAAACCCACATATGGAATATCCACGTGTGAGTCGGATGTCTAAGTATTCCAGATATTCATGTAGGATTTACAGAACATTTCTATCCCACACCTGGAATCTGCTTCCTGCTGAGCTTGGTTTTCTGTTTGGGAGGTGCTTAAGTGACTGACAGAACCAGTGTTATATGAAAGAAATGGTGCATTTAGTCCACTGCCAATCTTCATATATCACAGAGAACATTTGCAGAACTCAATGGTATATATAACAAGCATAAATGTTCAGCGAATATTCCATCTATAAGTTGTTATACTGACAAAGATGCAGCTGCCGAGACCCAGATTTACTACGCTGCACTGCAATGTGCACAATGAATTTAAATATTTTCAGTTGTGTCTATATTAATTTGTTTTAATTGAAATGTATGTGTATCCAAATACATTTGGACCATGTGTAATACGTGCATGGATAAGTCATCAGATCTGCACACATATCCAGACCAGTTCTAGCATACTGCTCTGGATCCCAGCCCTTGGGGGAGTAAATCTGCAGTAAGAAGAACATCTATCACTGGTGCCTTTCAGTGGAGCGTGTAACACTACTGCAGAGAAGCAGTAGTGTACAAAGCAATTTATTACTGAGCGGAGGAGGGCTGGTCTCCATTAGGCTCGTAACAAGCCTCATGTGCTATTGCTGCTCACAGCAAGGAGCCTCGAATCCATAGGGATAAAGTTAGAGAGGTTAGCGCAGCAGAGCACAGCCCCTCCCAAACTCAAACACCAACAGCACCACCTACCTCATCTACTCTGCATTAATGCCACTGTTTGTCCAGGTTGCCTTGGTAAAGCAGCAGTGACGGGGCAGTACAGCCAGCTAGTAAACGTGAATGTACGGTAGCCAGTAGGGTCTTGAATCAGAATCCCACTACCTCACACTGACTCACAGCGTCGCACAGGGAATGTTGAAGCCAATGCTAATGCACAGGACTGTGTGTTACCCACAATAAAGCAACCCTTGAGCTGAGTGAAGTAAGATGTGTTCCCTGCTGCTACACAGCAGATACGCCACATCCTCTTTTACTCTTTTTTTATTGCTCTAACCATCGTTTCATTCATCAAGCTGGAGTTGTGTTTCTGTGTTATATATATAGAGAGAGGTTTGGCTGCAGAAGGAGGCATTGTTGACAGATCCAAATGTGTAAATAGGTTGAGTCTTGGATCCTGCCACAGTGGTGCAAGTTCAACTCCTCAGCTGGCAGTGAACCGAGCCAAGTCCACCACGTTGCATCCAGTCCCAGTCCCCTCCTCCTTCTTGAGTCTGCCATCCCGTCTTCTTTCACTATCTCACAACAAACTCTCTCCCTCTTTTTTTTCACCAAGGAGTTCGCTTCATCTCTTTCTGTGTCTTCCTCTTTTCATCGTCCTCTCAGCAGGACAGCTGCATCTCGTCCCTCACCTCTTTCACAGAAACGGAGAGTATGGGGTTAGTGAAACGGAGCAGAATGTCTAAACACAAAATAGCTTAACTATGAATTGCAGCTTTTCTTCCCTTATTCTCTGTTGCTGAATTAAAATAATGCATCCGGCACTGTTGGTGAAAGAACAAGACGATGGACAAAAATGAAGCCAGAAAACGCCGTCTTGTTCTTCTTTCAGTTAGAGACGTGTGAGACCTGATTCAAATTGCTCACATGAGGTGAGGCAGTAAAGACAGACAGTGGAGTTGGGAGGGAAATGAGCAAGTAAAAGTCGACTCCCTTATAACATTGTTTTACTAGTCGTGGCCCTGCTCACATGATTCCAATCATGGAGGGAGCAGAGCCGTGTGGCCCAGTGGGTGGTGTTACTGCCCTAGTTCTTACAATGCTCCCACAACAACAGCACACTGTGACCGCAGGAGGGATTTAAGACAGGAAGGAGGAAAGGGGGGGGCAGAAACAGGAGGAGAGGGGAAGGTGAGCAACTTCTTAGCGGCACCTTTGAAAACTTTCAGTTCAAAGTGCACTTTGATTCAGAATAGAGGAAGGCACATCCCTTTGATTGCAGAAATATATGATTGAAAATGACAAACAGGTTCAACAGTTGATTTCAGGGCCATCAATTAAATATACTGGCATTAAATTGATCTATTATTACATACAACATCCTCATCCTTTTGAGACTCTGGTCAAGAGGATGTGAGTCTTCATAAACCGTAAATGAAAACTCCCATCATGGACGCAGCAGACCAGCAGAAGGCGTCAGCCAGCTCCGTCCCAGCTGCTCCCTCTCCACTGCCTCATCATCTGCCTGGAAACATGTGAGCCTTTCCTGCATCCTGCTACGGCTGTCATGAGAGCCATCTCCACATGTAACGGTGTTTAAATGCATTCAAGCATGTTCCAGTCCTGCCCATTCCTCACTCACACCTGCAAAGTGCTCACAGAAGTTCACTGCAATCATTGCATGTACAGTTTCCATCCTGTGTATTTTTCTCATCTTGCGTGTTTTCTTTTGGCAGGATGTCCTGACTCTGACTTGGCATGGGTGTGAATGATTGTAGCATGTCTGATTATCAAGTACTTTCTTGGTGTTAACATCAACCTGTTTTTATTCAATAATGTAGAACACATAGCCGTTTAGGAAACTATGATTAGCATATCACATATTATTATAATATTCGTTAAATATTTTTTTATTGCGCTTACCTCTAATGTTCGTCAGCCACAGATATCTTCAGAGAGACGGTAACGTTTGATTCGTGAATAAAACCCATCTGTCCGTGGTTGCTGAGTTGTGAATGTCACACTTCCAGTTAGTGAGCGCTGTGCCACAATGGCTACAATCTTTACGCTATCTCAGCTCCACACCCTTACGTCTTGGCTCCGTTTCTAAAGTGTGCGGCATCCACACATCACACAGCAATGAAACTCAAATCATTACAGACACATATGGTACTGTTCAAAGACACACCAACACATAAATAAACACGGTCTGTTCAGTCCTTTTGTATATTCTATTCCAACATAGGCCTTGAAGGTGAGAAACCTTCTGACCAGGGTTTCACTGCTCTCCTGTGGGTTTTGTGGGTTTTGCTAAACCGTCTCCTACTCTCTGCAGCTGGCAAACACACACCCTGCAGACATATTATGATTCACTTATAAATTTGCAGGCTGCCATTGTACCGCTGCAACAGCCAGAGATATAGATGCCATGTATACTGTATAGAAGATAGATTAATTATTGCAGCATGTGTTGCTTCCTGTGTAAAATAAATCATTCACACAAGAATCCAGTGTGGGTACATATGTTTCTGTTCCACATCAGAAACACTGAAGATGCTTAATCTGCCTCTCATTATCAACTTTTGATGCACAACTGTGCGTTAAACGTTTAAAGATTGAACAGTGAACAAATCAGTCACACTCAAGTATACATTTGGAATTTTCACAGAAAAATGCATTTAAATTCAGGTCACTTTTCATAAAGACATCATTATTTTAAAGTCCAATTTTCAGATAGTGATTTATGACTACATATTGGATGGACTTATCCCAACAGCCTCTGTTGTGGTTTGTGAGTATAATAGCTTTTAAATCAAACAAAAGTTCACACAAACAAATCAGACAGATCAGGTGTGATGTCATTGTTCCACGGTGATACACCAACACTGACGCCTACTCCTTGTTGCAGCAGGAGGATTCATGGCTTTGCTCATATTTTGCCAGCTAGACTCTGTATTCTGTGTTTCTTTGCTCAGTCATTTATGCTTTCATTCTTAGAGCTACTAACTCACCATCAATTCTCCAGGCATGGAAGAGTTAAAATTATTGTAATTTTATCCTTGACCATTTTAATCAAGAGGCTGTTGATGATGTCAGATCGAAACTGCATCCAACTCAAGGTCACTTAATGGTCAACAGAAACACATACATGCGTGCATACATGCAACACACACACACACATACTATCGACATGTATAATAAATCAAAGCAGCAACTTCCACGTGAGTCAATGGGATTCAGTGAAAATGATTAGACGCTTTTCCTCTCAGGGGCAACGGTGAGGTTGCCGGTCGGATCGTTGCTCAGAATGCAGTTAATCTTCCAACCTGAGGTAAAGCTAGTTTTGCTGTTTGCATTGGGACCACACTTCCATCTGGGTGTGTGTGACTCCGGAAACAGCGAAGATGCAGCATTGTGTGTCTCAAGAGTTGACTTACTTGAAATCACAAAGTATAATGTGTTTGACAGAATTCAGATGGTCTGGAATCAGAAGTTAAGTCCTACTTTATTTCACGTCTGCCACCTGAATTGGATTTTGTAGTTTTTGTTCTTCACTTTAACCACGAGCTTTTAACCAGGGCAAGAGTTCATGTGCATTAAGTGCAGACACAAACAATCAGTCTAAAAGCAACACCGGCTGTTTGGGGTTTGCATGTTCTCCATCTGTCCACAGTGATTTCCTCCTGGTTCTTAGATTTCTTCCTACAGACTAAATGCAAGCAGGCTAGATGAAATGGAAACTCTAAATTTTAAAGGAGGTGTGAAAGGATCTGTCATGCCTCTGGCCAAGGAGGTATATCAAACATTTGCATTGACTTTGTGTCACTCTACTAGAGAACCTTACAGCATAATCTACACCAACTACTCCCACAGCTGGAAATATTTTGATGGCACATTTATGTGCAACATATTTTCTACCAAACAGTCTAAGATTTCATTCAAAGTAGCTCCAGGGAGACAGGGTGAAGAAGTTTGTTTTACGTTAACTCATTTCATTGTGGGACATTATAGACTCTCACAATTATACGCAGAAAGAAACTTCACGGAGAAAATGGGTGGAGTCTATCTCTATATTATCGTCCAATTTTCCATGTGTATAGATGTGTGGGCATGTAAATATGTGTCAGGAGTCTTGTAAATGAGCTTCTGATAAAAGTTAAAAGCTTTGCCACGGGCCAGAGGAGGCCTGTGTCCGGTTCATCCAACGATCAAATGAGTAAGATATTATAGCCGAGCCAAGTGTGTGTGTTCATATTGCCCCCCCCCCCCCCCCCCCCACTACTACCAAACACACACACAGTGTGTGTAGTCTCTTTCCTGTTGTTCTGTCCCTACTTCAATGTCTTATGTGGTTAGTGCTGTAAAGAACAACTTTGAGGACTTTATTGCTTATCCCAAAGGAATTGTCTCGCTTTTCCTAAATAAACTTAAACATATAACTTACATGTCATGATATACGAAGATGACATTTGCACTATTGATTATCTGTAAGAGTCATAAAGAATTTAAGTGTTTAAAATTGAATACTGTAAATACACCGGAAATTTGCCAAATTATGCCCCAGCATGGGGAAACCCATTGACCCGGTAAAGTATTTAACCCTGTATAATGCCAAATCATTGCAATATGCCAAAGAAAACGGTTTTTAAAATTAGATATGTTTTAAACAAAAAAAAAACACATGTCGTACGCCCACTCCATTCACTCCCTTTATCTTTATGTCCACCACTTATGTCCAAGGAATAATCCTATTGCTGTAGTTTCTATGGGAAGTCACAGACAGGAAGAAGCACACGTGCAGCATTAGAATATCCGAAAAGCTCTCGTCTTCTTCCCACAGTGATATAAGCAGATGACATCACAGGGTGGTCCGCTCTGCATTGAGCTGAGCTGAGCCACGCCGAGTGGGTCTCCGCTGGTCTGCCAAACAGATGGCGGTAGCAAAAATAATGAGGTTTGGTCTCAAATGGCAAGATGCTGAACAGATGTTGTCCAGCAGGGTTAAGGTTCATACATGACTGCCACTTCATATTGTTGCAAAAGCATGCACTACTCTTCATTCAGCTTTCAGTTATCAACCTCCTTTATTGTGGAATCAGCTCCCTGATTCGGTTTGTGAAGCAGACACCATCGTATGTTCAAGAGTAGACTAGACTTTCCTTTTTAGCTCATGGTTAATCAATACAATTATCAATATGTTGTCATAGGCCAACACTGGTGGCATATCCTCCTATAACACACTGATCTCCTCCATCTGGTTATTCATGTTATAAATAATGCTCTATCTCTCTCTCTCTCATATATATAGAAATAAAATTCAATTGAATTTGTCTCCGTATAAAATACCTTTAATAGTCTTATGGATCAGACTCCTTTACATGCATGTCTGAAAATGATTCTGAAATGTCTGACATTGAGACAGGAATTTGTTGTTAATGGCAATAATCAGATGTGATCAATCATGATTAATCACAAGTTTAAAATACTAGTATTTACTTGCTTTTGGAGTGTTAACAAATTAATGAGATTTCCTTCTTTATGTCGACTTGCATTTGTCCTATAACATTCTGTGAGATTTGCAATGACTGAATGTAAATATTTTCTTCACATTATGCCCCTAGATGAAATGTCAGAGAGTCCTCACCTACCTGCGGATAATTGGGACCGCCATGTTCGGCGTGTCCCTCCTGGTCGGTATCTCCACGGCCTACATCATGGGCTACCAGTTCTTCACCACAGCTGGCAATCACCTGTCCTTCGGCCTGTACGGAGCCATTTTGGTCATCCACCTCATCATTCAAAGCCTGTTTGCGCTCCTAGAACACAGAAACATGCGGCGATCCTTAGAGACGCCCATCAAACTGAATAAATCCTTGGCATTGTGCATTGCGTCATATCAAGAGGACCCAGACTACCTGAGAAAATGCCTTGTTTCAGTAAAGAGGCTGACGTACCCGGGGATCAAAGTAATCATGGTGATTGACGGGAACTCGGAGGATGACGTGTACATGATGGACATTTTTAAAGAGGTCATGGGACGGGACAAAGCGGCCACGTATGTGTGGCGGAGCAACTTTCATCACAGAGCACCTGAGGAGACAGACGAGAGTTACGCTGAGAGCGTCCAGCACATAACCAGGCTGTTACTGAACAACAAGTGTGTGTGCATCATGCAGAAGTGGGGAGGAAAGCGAGAGGTGATGTACACACCCTTCAAGGCACTGGGGAGGAGCGTCGACTATGTGCAGGTAAGACATAGAAACTAGAAGCGCATATAGAGGGATTTGAAAGTAAGCAATACATGTATAACGGGGGGAAACTGGGTGAACTAGTGACTGGTGGTGCACATTAGACACCATTAGTGTATATAACAGGTGAGACATTAATTTCAGGCACATGTACCTCCATGTCTTGCAGATGTACAGCATAGATAGTATAAAGGTGAGACAAGGACAGCTGACAATATGATGGAGCAGGATAAGGGCTGTTCCAATTCAAATATGAGGTTTTGCATAAAGTCCCCTGTGTTGTTTTTGAATGAAGGACAGTGGCAGTAGCTGAGCTGATAACAGATCTGTTTCACAAAGCTGAGTGCGACATTACCGACAACAGATGAGTGGCATTCGCAGGTCAAAACTCTGCATTTTAAATTAGGTGTTTATCAAATAGCCTGAGCACTCACTGCTGTGAAGGAACACATATCTTTATCGCATATCGTTGTGAAGGAATAAAGTACATTAAACCTCGTGAAATCAGTGAAACAATAATAACAGGTGCATGTGAATAGCACTTCAATGAGGTCTTTGGAAAAGTCAGTTCTTAAAATTGTGTAGCTGGGTGATACAATGTCATAACAGTGTGGTAATGTAGCTTAAAATATAACCAGGAGATAAGAAATGAATTACAGCACAGGTTGGGCAGCCCACAGGCTGATGAAGTGCCAGGAGGCAGTGAATGTTAGAAATACAGATATACAGGATAAGTGGCCATGAACGATGAGCATAGTTCAAATAAAATTAACTAATCAGATACGTTTTTTTTTATTACTCATCACACATCATTATTAAGTGTCGTTAAAACTAACCATTGCCTAGTATAATACAGTCACAGACCAAGGCAGGGAAGAACCCAAATGCACGACAATGAGAATCCAGCAACTGAGCTTTATTGTTCTTTACCAGGTATAGTCCAAAGTAGCAGACAAATCAGGACAGGGGCAGGCATGAGGTAGTTCTAAAAACCAGGCAGAGGTCACAAACCAGGTAATCAGAAGAGGCAGGCAGGCAGATCCCGAGGGGCAGGCAAAGAGAAGGAATCCAGGAATCAGGCAGGGTCAAAACATAGAAGCGCAATTTGGAACACTTGAAAGTAGGAAACATCAATAACAATCTGGCAAGGGTTTGGCATCTGAGCTGAGTATATGTAGAGTCAGGGCTGATGATAGATTAGCTGCAGGTGAACATGGAAGCACAGGTGACCGGAATGAGCTGATTAAAGTTTAGCGGATCATTTTGTTTAGGACTTGATGTTGCATTGAAAACTTGCTGCTTGCACTGATGAGAAAGGAACTTTAAAACAATCTTTTTGGTGTAGACTTGATCCAAAGTCATCACTAACATTTCTTCAACTCTGGTCGCCATGGCTGTTTCATTGATCATTTGTACATTTCTGGTGTAAATATTGAGGTAAACTGACTTGGTGAAATAATCCACCGGCCTAAACCCAACATGTCACTTTGTATTTGTTTTATAATATTCTTTTAGTAATATTTGGCGAGAGTTACAAAAATACATATTTTCTGTATCAAATATGATTACCTAATCATAAAGTTTGTTGTTGACGATGATGATTTTATTTTTGTTGGACAGTCAAAACCATTTGAGACTGAAACCTCTTGTAACAAGATGCCAGCAGCCATGCCAGTACCCGGCGGAATGTTTTTTCCTATCATCAGCTTCTGCTTTCAGTAGTTGTGTTTTGTTAATATTTTGGGCTCCAGGTTTTATTTTATTTCATCACTGGTTTTTGTAAGGGAAGAAAATGACCATATATAGAACAAACTGAAGAGATTTGCAAAAAGAAGATACTCTCCATATAAAAAGATATTCCCTATTCCACTGCGGTCCTGAAAGGACAGAAGCTTGACCCAAATCCATCCTTAGAATCTGCATACCGTTTTAAAGGGCAGTGGCACTCAACACTTATACACACTATTTATTATATTCATTACAGTTTGTGTTCACTCTCTTAGGTCTGTGACTCTGACACCATGTTGGACCCAGCATCATCAGTGGAGATGGTGAAGGTTCTAGAAGAAGACCCAATGGTAGGAGGTGTCGGAGGAGATGTGCAGGTTAGTTACAAATTGCATTTAAATTCCGGGGTTTTCTCATCAAGTACTGTTACGTTAAACTTCTGCCACTACCATTTTGCTAATACATTTCTCCTTAGATTCTCAACAAGTATGAATCGTGGATCTCCTTCCTGAGCAGTGTGCGATACTGGATGGCCTTCAACATTGAGCGGGCTTGCCAGTCGTACTTTGGTTGTGTCCAGTGCATCAGTGGGCCTTTAGGAATGTACCGGAACTCCCTCTTAAATGAGTTCCTTGAAGACTGGTACAATCAGACTTTCATGGGATCCCACTGCAGTTTTGGGGATGACCGCCATCTCACAAACAGAGTTCTGAGCCTTGGGTATGCAACCAAATACACAGCTCGATCAAAGTGCCTCACCGAGACACCGATTACATACCTGCGGTGGCTCAATCAACAGACTCGATGGAGTAAGTCATATTTCAGAGAATGGCTATACAACTCTATGTGGTTCCACAAACACCATCTATGGATGACTTATGAAGCTGTAATCACGGGCTTCTTTCCATTTTTCCTCATTGCCACAGCGATCCAGCTCTTCTACCAAGGAAGACTGTGGAATATTATGTTGTTTTTACTCATTGTGCAGGGTGTAGCACTGATCAAGTCTTTGTTTGCCAGCTGCCTCAGAGGTAACATAGTCATGGTGTTCATGTCGTTCTACTCTGTACTGTATATGTCAAGCCTGTTGCCAGCTAAAATGTTTGCTATTGCAACAATCAACAAATCCGGATGGGGGACCTCTGGGAGGAAAACGATCGTAGTGAACTTTATTGGTCTGATTCCCATATCGGTTTGGTTCACCATCCTTTTCATTGGGATCATCTACACAGTAATCCTGCAGACTAGAAAACCCTTCCCCGAATCAGAAAAGCTTATTCTGATCATAGGGGCAGTTGTTTATGCCAGTTACTGGGTCATGCTGTTGGTGTTGTACACAGTGCTCATAAATAAGTGTGGCAAGAGGAAAAAGGAAACACACTATGACATGGTGTTGGATGTATGATTAAGATTGCATTCACCATTTACCACTCAAGTCTTATTTCGTTTTTTTTTTTTTTCATTCTCAACATGTTGTTATGCAAATATGTTTCAGGTACAGGTCACCTCTGGATGTAAAATTGGTTGAGTCCAACCTAAATAGATTAAAAAATAAAAAATAAACTTGAACAGCAAATAAAATAAAATAAATTACAGTGGCTGCTTCATCATACCCACCCCCCCCCCCCACCCCTTTTCTCATCAACATTCTATAAATCGAGCATGTAAGATAATTAATCACAGATTTCTGTAAAATCACATTTTGTGCTGTAAGATAAATGCCGAGCCTTATTAGCTCAGTATGGCATGAGTAAATACTGTGCAATTAGTAGCAGGAAGGCTAGATTTTGTAAGATTAGCTACCTCTTAATCCACATAATTTTTCACTGAGCTTCAGTCGAAAGTTAGATTTTGTTTTCTCTGAGCCAAAGTAATTAATGGACTTTTATTTCCACCCATTGAGGTTTAACTTGACCAGTAAGAAGAGCATGTTTTCCTCCAGAGCAATATATATATAAACCATCACACCAAAGCAAAATAGGAATTTATATGCATAAAAATTGTGAGAAGCCAGTGATGTGATGGAATGACAGTAATGGCTTTCACCATTACTATTTAAATTGGGTGATAATATGCATCTTTGAGTATGGATCTTCTCTTCACTTTTAAAAATAAGCATTGATTCATCTGTTCAATAATTTAATGCCCCAAGTTCAAAGTTGTTCAAAGTAGTTGCATTGGTGCCACTTTCCAGCATTGTTCTTTAAGAGCTACAGTATCAAGTGTGAAATGGTGCAAATGGTAGCTAGTTGCAGCTCCTTGATTTCACCGGCAGTCCACAGCTGTTTAATGCAGAATATGTTTTGATTTGCAATTTGAAATGAATTCATACACTTGTTTCAATGTGGTGCATGAAGCATGTTGATGATGATGATGATGAATATATTATTAGATAGAATGTTAGAGTACAAGTACAGTCAAACATCCTGCCTAAGATCAAAAAAGCCCTTGCGGTCTTGTTTCCGTTGAAAGTCTTTAGTACATAAATCATTGACATGTAACAATACCAATACCAATAAAATAAAAATAAATTATTCCACAGATGCAAAATAACAATACATTAAAAATACACATACTATGTACAACGTAATGTTGAATGTGAAAAGATCCAAGATCCATAGAAATATCCACTCTTACTATTGAGAGGCTGTAGATCCATTGTATTCCCAAATTATTTTCAGCATTTTTTTTTTTTATTGATGTTTACAAAGTGAAGAATCTCGAAGTGATCGCTGATTGGTCGGTTTAATTCCACCGGATCAGGTGACCAGGTGAACATGTGACCAGAAGAGAGAGATGGTTTATCATTGCTGCTGTTGCTGTTTTATTTTTACAGAAACAATGCCTTTTGTAGAAAAAAATATGAATGATGGATGTACTTTGCAAAAACACTATATTGTAAATGTATTTCTTTATACCAATTTGAACGGTAACCACGAGAAACAAGGTGGACATGTTCCAATCCGAAGACAGCGGGACATTTCCATTTCATATGCCCTTGCTCTCATTTTTTCTTCACATACTGGCCACATCTTCTCCGCTGAAGTGAGTCGTGTTAAATAACCTGCGAGGGCAAATGTGAGAAGAAAACATTCATGTATCAAACTTTCTACCTGAACAGGAATGTGAATAAGTGCACTTGATGGAAAGGAACAGAGTGTTGGAATGAAACAAGTCCTGTGTTTGTAAAAAAGACGACCAGGAGCAGACATGAGTTTAATTCTTGTGCACTTTTATGTCTCTCCCATTGTCTGGCTGCGATGCTTGACCTAATCAAGATGAAATACCTCAGTGGTTTCTTTGCATTGCATCAACGCATCAGGATGCTGTCCAAAGACTGATGCATTCTGAGGGTCTCAAGTAATTTATGATCTGTTTATGATATTAAATACAAAAAGCGTCAGTTTTTATACGCCGTTTCTTATGAAGTCAAAGCTGGATCTCTCTGCCTTGTCGGCCCTTTGCTGTAGTCATTTACTTATTGTTACTTCGTATTTCATTGCATTTTATATATATATATATAGACTTTTTATTCTATTTTTGCTTAGCTACCAAAGATTCTTTATTTTCACTATTGTTTTTTTATAAGAAAAATGGGAAAATATATTTGTTGTGCTTTAACTGTTCTGACAATGACTTGTAAATCTGACCACACAATGTGAAATTATGAGCTGGGGGGTTTGTCTGCAATAACAACAATAAAAATGCAATTTGTAGGGATAAGTTATTGATTTCAAGAGAGGTGATAAACCTGTGTTTTTGTACTTTGCAGACAGAAAACCAGCATATTTATGTTCATAGGACTGAGTGCTTATTTAGATGTTCTCTGGTATACATGTTAAATACTTTAATGAACAATAACAAAAGAACGACCACCAAAGTGCCAAGTTAATACAGTTTAAAGCAGAGGTTCTCTTCTGAGGTTTAATGAAACAATTTAAACATGAGGTTGTTTTCAAGCCAAAGGCGGTGTTGTCATAAAGCACTTTTGTGTTGTGCCAAATAAAAACTTTTTTTTTTTTTACATTTGCTGTTGTTGGAGTTTTAATTTAGTTCTACATTTGCAAATTAGTACTTATATGCTGCTGCCAGTGAATAGCGCCACCTCTGACAGCAGCATTCTACCAGGTCTTTATTCTTGTCTCCCTTACCCTCATTACTTCCCAAGGAAATATGAGCTGCAGTCACACCACTTTATCTTTGGAAATGCATTATTTAAAAGCCAGTCATCGCCTAAGCATAAATGAACAGCCCATAATGCGTCACAATGATAAACATATTTCACAGCTCAACGTGTAGCTGAGAAACATTTTCATGTTGTTCTATTCTCTTACCACATCCCAATCTTTTTTCAGCCATTTGGACTGGAATAAATCCATGATTTTCCTAACGATTTCATCATTAAAGGAAAAAACCCAGTTGGCTGACATTTTGTGTGGTAATTTCTTTTGTGTGTATATGTACAACGGGTATGTGTGTAGATATGTACGTATTCCATATCTAACTTTTGCGTACGTGGAAGATTAATCACAGACACCTACAAGCTGAGCTCTATCGGAGCCTACAAAGCAGCCGGCCAGTAAAGAAACAAATCGGGACCTGGCCAGAGGATGCAGCCTCAGCACTTCAGGACTGGTTTCTGCACACAGACTGGGAGGGCTTTCAAAACAGCAGCCTCCCAGGGAGACAGGACAGGTGTGGAGGAGTACGCTCGGTCACCAGCTACATCGCAACGTGCACAGAGGATGTTACTGTGGTGACAACCTTCACAACCACAAACCCTAGATGACTGCAGAGGTGCGGTCGCTGCTGACAGCCAGAGCTGCAGCCTTCAGAGCGGAGGACAGGATTGTCGGATATGCACTCTCAAAGAATCGATGCGGCAAAATGTGCCTATGCGGAGAAAATCCAGGGGCACCTCTGTGACACAGGGAACACCAGACGGATGTGGCAAGGAGTTCAAGTGCCGACGGACTAAAAGTCTAGGCAGGGGATCGATGACGACGACGCCTCGCTACCAGACAGGCTCACCAACCTTTTTGCAAGTCAAAGATCTGGTAGGCTGGTGCAGAGAGAACAACTTGGTGCTCAACGTGGACAAAACGAAAGAGATGATCATTGACTTCCGGCGATCACGGCCTGAACACGCTCCTCCCAGCATCAGCGGCCGTACGGTGGAGAGAGTGGAGAGCAACAAGCTCCTCGGTCTGCAGATCTCGCAGGACCTGACCTGGAGAAAGAATTCCTCGGGGATCAGGAAACGGGACCAGCAGAGACTGCACATCCTGAGAAAACTCAAACAAGCCTCTCTCCCTACCAGCATCCTCAGGGCCTTCTGCAGAGGTGTGGTGGAGAGTGTTCTGACATACTGCATCGCAGCATGGTACTCCAGCTGCAGTATGTCAGACAAAAGAGCCCTGCAGAGGATAGTTAGGGGAGCTAAGAGAGTAATCGGAGTTTCCCTCCCCTCTCTCCAAGTACTTTTCCAGGGCCGCTGCCGGAGCAGAGCGCTGAACACTGTCAAGGACCACTTGCATCCTTTCCACAAACACTTTGAACTGTTGCCATCAGGCAAACGATTCCGGAGCATCGGGGGCAGAACCGGCAGGCTGATTAACAGCTTCCTCACACAAGCTGTCCGGATGCTGAACAGCTGATCCGGAATCTTTTGTTTGTTAGTTTAGTTTGGTTTGAAGTATTTATGTCACTCAGCCACTTCAACTCAAATGCAACTGCAATAAGTCGCTTAGTTGCTGTTAAAGATCAATTACGATCTTTAACAGCAACAGAGCATTTAACACCAATATGCTTGTCCACATGATACATAATATAACATAATAGTAATACAACATAAACACATTAAGATTTTTAGGCCCAGTTTTCCTATACAATGAAAAAAAAATCTTAATTACAGTGGTGGTGTTGCTTTTTATATATAGATGACCAAATCCCTAAAACAAAATGCATTGTTCCTTCTAATGTTACTAATATAGACTTTGCATAAACATCATCATATACAATAGTATATTAAAGTGGTATGCAACATTCATTTTGAAGTACCTCACAAACCCTATGCTGCCTCATGTCAAACCTTCTCCTGCAGGTGAAAAGTTTCCAGCTGACGTTTTCTCCCCTGCCTCTCCACATGATGTGAAACATCTTCTCTAACTCTTGTGCACGCTGCATCTGTTTCATTTTCTCCGTCTCTGTGTTTCTTCTGTTTGTATCTCTCAGTGATGTAATTGTCATCCACGCAGAGGAGAATAGCACATGTGGGCAGCGCAGCAGCGCTCTAGAAGCAGCCAGGCTTCCTCCCAACGCGTCAGCAGTCAACCCCATCACCGTTTAATCTATGCCAAAAGACATCACAGTGCTGCTTTGTGCTGTTGCTAGCTAAGTGGCAGCCAGTAGCTGACTGAGTCATACCCTGCGTGTCTCTCTCAGCTCATCGCTGCTCCTCCTAGGATTGTTTTTTTTTATTGTTGTTGCAATTACACTTCTTACCTCTATGTATATACGTGTATAAAATGTGCCCTTATGCCCCAACTGTAATTGCACTGGCCACTGAGAGCAGAAGGCAAATCCCCAGCAGACGCTCTGTGGGATGGATTGAAGCTCAACTACATCTGTCTATAGTTGTGTAATTTTTCAAGTCATGAATACAACAGGATACACCCATAGAAATACTGTGGTTTGTTACGCTTACGCACTAAACTACTCTGTGAGGTTTAGAAACAGGAATACGGTGGTTTGCCGTGGAATTAAGTGAGTCAGGAAGCATGCTGCATGGCTGACTGGCCGTGTTTTGTTTGTTTGTTTGCTTTTTGCTTAGGTGGCAACGACACAGATGGGGAAAATTAAAACAAAAAAATCACATTTCAAACACATTGTTATGCATAATTAGTTTTAATTATTAGATTATAGATTAACCACCATTAATAGATATTATGGACCATTTTACATTTTCGTCTTGGCAATAATTAAATGAGGGTGCAATCTTTCTTAAACTAATGTACTTTTCAATGGAAATCAATCATATATTGGTATATTTAGTGTAAAATTACATGAATATATTACCATAATATGCAGATTAGCTACACGACTCATTATACTAATTGACTCGTTCAGATTGTGAGAGGTGTATCTGCATTGGACGAGCTATTCTTCATTCTCTTCACCATTTTTTCCCCCAGTTTGTTCTGAAACTTGAAGCAATGTAACTGCAGATACAGAAATGCACCTCATCAGGACATATAGTACCACAGGGCCTTAAACTTTAGTCGACTTGGCAGACTTATAGTTCTTCAACGTCTCAACTCCCATGTGATCATACTATCTAATGTGTTTTTCGTGTGTTGGCCCATAATCTTTGAAAGGTTGTCATTTCATATTTAGAGATGTATGAAATTCAGATTTTTTTTTCTCTCATGTTTTTCAAAACAAATCACATACAAAACGACATGTGGTAGCTGTGCCCATTTTCTGTGTTTTGACTCATATTACAGTATGTGTAATTTGTTTAACCGTGTTTGACAGGTTTTCATTTTGCTCAAAACAAAGTCCACCACAAAAGAAGTAGAGCAGAAACGAAAGCTCGACTGAAAGCGTAAAGATGAGTCAGTTTCTGTTAGAATTATGTTTTCTATGGTCTCTAATGAAATAAAGTGGATTAAAGTTAAATTCAAAGCAAAGAATACATATCATCTATTGCAACAGTTGTAAATGTAAACGGGCAAAAAAGCACCCTGCAGGGTGGACAAATCAAAATTCCAAAAGACTTTTGGGTGGGAACTTAACTGGGTAAATCTAAGTTGGTTCTGAGCCCTGGGTTGACAGGGTATGCAGCCAAATATTACAAATCTGAGAAAGCCCAGCCAAAACCCTGTAGTCAACATGTGCAAATATAAAGCTATACATATTACAGCGTACATGTATGAGATGGAAAATCTGAGTCTGGAGACTCAAGATCTGAAAGTGTTCTCAGTGAAGTAAGATTAAAGGTGATGCCTGGAAAAAGAGGAGATTGCAGCTCTGTTTTTTGTGCACCAGAGCTTTAGTTAAACAGGATGTCGTGTAATTGGAAGGCACTCTAACCACACAGTTGGCTACAGAAGCTATGATAAGATTTCACTCCTTAAAACGTCATTCTTGACTGAGTTTGTGCAATTAATTCCTTGATATAGGCATAGTATAGGTGTATTAAATCATCACAATTAAATCTAAAGTAAATATAGTTTTTTTTGGCATTTTAAATTTTTAATTGCGTTCTGAGTAAAAATAAATAAATAATAAATCACTGCATCCTCTTCATGAAGGGACAATTTTTTTTATCTGGACATATGTGATGACGACGTATTGACACAAATATTAATATTAATCAATCTGAACATGTGTAACAATGATTTGCTGGTGTCGATTATGTCCAGCTGTATCTTGCATAAATGGACTGGGCTTAAATTCTGATCCAGATCAGCTTTTTTGGCTGCATGTTTGCAGGGGGGGTGACATGACCACATTGTCAGCAGAAACTGACCTCGTTAGATTCTTCCTTCTGGTTTCTTGTTGTCTTTACTCGTAAACAATTATTCATATAGCTTTCAGTTGCCCAAACTCCCCAGCTCTTTCTTTATGGACATGACTTTTTTTTTTAAAGCTCATTCATGGATTTCAGATAAGTGTAGTAAGATAATTGCTCTTGGACGTTGGTTAATCAACCTGTCAGGGTGGGGTGTTTTTATAGTCTGATGTATCCCATACACCCCTACCCTGTGGAGGTTCTCACCATGTCTCGAAGCGAAGACATTTCAGTTCAAATAAATTAAGCAGCCTCCCCCTCATCCCCTATCAACTCTTGTCTACCCCCCCGCTTCCTTCAGCACAATGATTCCTCCCCTTCCACCTCACTTCATCCAGCTTTCATTTGTTTTCCTCTGTTTTCCATTTTCCCATGTCTTTCTCTTCATAGTCCTACAACTCCCCCCCACCCCCCCGAACCCATCATTCTACTCTGTCATACCTTTTGTGCTTCCTTTTCCTCTTCTCTGAAGCCTCTAACCACATAATGAGCCTCATTCAGTGGGGCTAATTGTTTTAAAAACTCCCATGTGTTCCTATGCTTCAGAGAAAGTTAAAGCAGTCATTGATGATTGTGAAACTGTTTAATTCTGGCCCATCATGCACAAAACACCTCAAGTCATGGCATCATCTCTTTCATATTAAATAGTTGTTTAAATTAAGATTCTGTAAATATAGGGCAATATCGGTAGTCGTTTCTATCTGATTCTGATTAAAGTTGCTTCAGTGGTGGTGTTTGTAGACGCCAGACGTCTGTTACCCTGCAGCAAAATGGCTGGCCACCCACGCACAAGCCGATGAATTAAAGTCGGCTTTGTTGCGCCTTTGATCTCTTTGTTTCTCAGCCCTGATAAGGTGTCACTCACAAATTTGCTTGCTGCGGTCGCCACACTCCTACATCTCCACCTCTCACCCAGGAAAAAAATGTTATTAATAGCCATTATTATGGATGGCAACAGTAAAGTTTGCTGTTTGTCCACTCAACAAATCCGAGGTCTGCTTTCATTCAGTCTCACCAAAGTTACATAGTCCAGAAACAAGTGACAAGAAGGCAGGATGGCTGAGACGGAATGCAGTGCAACATCAATTTTGTTTTTAATCTGCAATTTTAAGGGTAAATAGTTACAAAATGAAACCCCACAGTTTAATTCCTGAAATAAATTGTGGAACAAGTAGGAAATATAGACGCATCAATTATAGCCAATTTGTTGAGGTAATTTGAAGATATTTATCTCATTGCTTCCTGAGGCACCGCTCCAGAGGTTGGCCTGGCTGGGTTTAGAACTGGTCACAGCTCTGGCTGCTCCACTAAAGTACCAGCTGACTACTTCCCTAGTTTTTGTTGTTTGGGGCTGTTGTAAGGTGAAGTTCTCCAATATATTGCATGAAGCTGGTTAATGGAGTGATAGCAGATAGGGGACTATTTGAGATCCCTCTAACCTTGCACACTTCATTTATCAGAACAGGAATGGGCCGATAGAATGCAGGGGAAAGTCCCTTTTTCTGGCCATTTTGAAGTTAAAACTACAAATGATGCTCCAGACGTTCAACTAGCCTAAGGAAAACCTTTTTTTTTTTTTTGCTTCTTTAATCTGTACAACAGTTTTCTGATGTGCTGACATGGTTGCAGCCATTTTTCTGGTCATTAATTAGCTTTTTAACACAACAAACTTAAATCAGCGAACACAGTGTCTGACAACTGGAGTGACTGCAGAACATGGTCGTCTTTGCACCTGTAGGCATTTAATCAATATTAAGCCATTTACAGCTAAATTTACCTGCATTTAATCATATGGAGACAGCATTTCTGCTTTTCTTTTAAAAATCTCAATAAAATTTCTCACCGATCTTTGGACTGTCAGTATATGTACAGTACGTGCATATGTATGTGTTAAATATGTGAGTAACAAAGAGACAGAGAAAGATAGATATCCCCAGCTGCAGCTTGTCTCCTGGTGGGTGTAAGAAGATAATGATTTAATAAGATGAGTTAACAGCTGCAAGGATGGAGCAAAGCGTGTGTGTGTGTGTGAGAATTCCATTTGGCTACTTTCCTCACATTTCAGATTCAGGACCGGTGCAAATGAGGACAAAAGTTGCTTCCTTCCTTTCATGGTTGAAAGTTCAGCGGTTAAGTTTGGGGTCATACTAAGACTCACACACACTAATATGTAATTTCACCATAAGAAATGAAACAATTAATGTTTTTCATATTTGTCATTCGAGACTATTTTTTCCTTCTCTTATGACTCTGAGAACTAATTTCTGTTGGTGTTTGTTACTTTTTGCATCATGCTCTACTTCTATTCCTGGGCATGCTGCTGCCAACATGTTTGCTGTTCTTTCTGCATTACTGATGGAGGCTTCTGATTGGACGGGAGACTGACCTACTTTAAAGTGGCACCTGATGATGCTTTCATTTGCCTAATCACCCTGTATTGATTACTGATTGTCCACTTTTGCATGTGAGAAGTGACCTCATAATAAGTTCTGAACACTTAGATGTATTCATTTATTCATTCATTCATCTTCTGAACCGTTTAGTCCCTTAACGGGTCGTGCGGGAGCAAATCACCGCAGTCAACGGGCGAGAGGCGGAGTACACCCTGGACAAGTCGTCAGTTCATCGCAGGGCCACGCATAGACAGACAATCATTCACACACACACACAGTCACACCTATGGGCATACTTACTACTTACATAAAGGGTGTTACGTACAAATGCCACAAAGTTGGATGAGCTGCTTGTGAGGTGAGTAAAACTACAGCGCTTACAACGTGCTGCTTGATATACATTGTAAATCGTTTTATATGCCTGCAGTCCAGATAGCTGAAGGAGGGGTTCTTGTCCTCGGTTTTGTGCTAGGGTTTAGCTCATGTGCATTCACTTCCGTCTGTGGAATTGAGTATTCATTTTCTAATTCTTTAACCTCGGTTGTGGTGAAGAGCAAAAACCACATTTTCACTTTGGGGAACTACTAAATCCATCTCAGATGGTTAGAATGGTGACAATACTTAATGTATAGAATGTAGTGTATATAGTACACCCACAATCTTCTCTGCTTCTACAGGATGTATTTTTTTTTAAATTCCCCTCTCACCCACGCATACACACTATCCACATTTGACCGTGCTCATTGCACACACTCAAATTTAATACTAGAGTAAATTTGACCTCTCCCAGTGGAAACGGATGAAAGAACCACTGACTCCCGTAAGGGAGGGTCTCCTTATGTGAGTCTGATGACGACAGTTTGGGGACTGAAATAAAAAGACCGAAAATAAAAAGTGTTGTTAAATATATGTATTCCCATAATCAAATCTTCTGTGCAAAAGTGAATCACAGTGTGGGACAGGGGCTACTGGAGCACACATAGGAGGGGGAGAGTTGGGCTCTCTATAGCACTTTGAAGCTAAATGTAAGAGGAGCACATGTTCCGTTTTTCAGGACAATACTGGGGGTATTTGAACTATTTGTTACTACTTCAAATACGATAAGATCTTTGATGACAACGAGTCACGGCGGTGTAGCTTTAACACCAAAACCCCCTGTGGGGTAAACAGCAAAATCATTATAGTTGCACAAAGCAAAAGCATTGTGCTGGAAAAGCCCTGAGAGGAAGACAGCGTGGGGCATGAATGTCTTTACAACACACAGTTGAAACCTAATTCTGCTTCGTTTTATGTAAGCCAAGGACCGCCACCACAACCTCAACCTGTCAACCCATCACAAAAGACTGTGATCCCGCTTCAGACGGACTCTGACGTACAGCAACAATGCAAGGATTAGAAACATGTGACGCTCTAATAATGAAATTAACTCGAGGTTTTCTTTCTTTTTTGACTGTTTAAACTTTTTATTTCCCGTGTCTTTCACTAATAGTCTTCATCAGGAGATGAGAACCACCAGTTTCCCATTTGTCATAGAGCTGAATCGTTTTGATTCCCATATGACCATGAGATGACAGGCTGCTGTGAGATGTGGTTGAACCCTCCAGACAAAGAGTTGCTTCATTTTTTTGGTCATGAGTCTTTTCTTGTCAGCTGTTATTTTTTCATAGTTATTATTATTATTATTTTTACTATTCAGACAATTTTACTTACAGATAAGCAGATAAGCTTCCCAGACTCAGTTTATGACACTGTGCTGAGATTCTTTGATCACGCAAACCAACTGTTTCCTCAGGTGGTTTGCCCCATTTTATTTTGCAGGAGGAGAAACCAGATGTGATGATCCTGTGCTCGGCCTGTTGTTGTGAGGCTGCTTAGAAACAGTGTTCAAGTCTGTTTACGGTAGATAAAATACGCTGGACATTCTTGCTGTCCAAATGCCACTACAGACGCTCTTGCGATAAAACTGCACGTTTTCAAGTTGCCTTTCATTGAAACCCAATGCACATAATTATGTGCAATAATCATGCTCAATCAATTTGCGTATTGATGTGCTGTGTGGTGGCTAGGTCCACGACATGCTAGTAGATTATCCCCATCAAATAACCACCAATTTAAATTCAAACACATTTGAAATCATAAAAGACAAACACACACCAGGTGTGATCGTGTGTGTTAGTTTGTGGGTAGAAGTCGGAGAGCCTGGACAGAACCATCAGAGTAACCAAACATTCATACAAATCATCGAAAAATGCAGAAAAAAGTACTTAAGAGTATAACCCAATTTTCCAGAATCAAAGACAGGTGTGTGTAAAGGTTTTTTGCGCAGCAGCTGAGGATCATTGGGTGTGTGACAACATTCACAGAGCCAGAAGGTCACAGATGTAGTGAAGAGCCAAACCCAGCTGTGTCTGATCACTGAAATGCATGACTGAATAATCAGTGTACACACTGTGAACCACCAGCCAGAACATGAAGATGTTTTAGCCAATCCAGCTTCTTCTGATGGCGTCGCATTTACTGCAAAAGGCTTTTCATTATGCTGGATCCATGCCGTTCCATTCTGGGTTGTTCCCAAAACTGATCACTGGCCTCTGATTTTCCACCAACTAGTTTGGCCTCAGTATGCATCCATATATTCGCTGGCCAGGCCAAAGTATCACTGACAGAGGATGACGCTCAGGCCATGACTTTGTTTTTTTGCTGTGTGTTCTGGTGCATTATCTAGATTCTAGATGAAAGGACGGCCTTGTGTCTTTTATTTCCACTACGCAGCTTGTTCAGACTTGGAAACAAGATAGTATTTTTTTACATTTCTTTTCATTGTTCAGATTAGTGGACTTTCCTCATTACCCTGACACACAAACCCCAGATGTAGAAAACACCCCCACACGGTAACCCCACCTACTCAGTGTTTTTGTTTTGTTTTGTTATTGGTGTGTGTGTGTGTGTGTGCCAACAGCTTTATCATATTAATGTTCCGGTTTAGCCTATTTTTTGGAGGATAGCATGCTGTAACTGTTAAAGTCTTCCCAACATCCCTTTCTCTCTGTCACATACGCATTATTTACCGCACAGCTATAAGGAATAAATCAAGTAATGACTAATTTACATATCTATACATTTACATTATCTTTTGATGAGGATGTCTCTCATTGAAAGGTCAGGGTGGATCTTGATGGAATTTACATGGAATGCTGGGAATGATACCAGCAACAGATGGTTAAATTTTAGTGATGATCCAGAGGAGATCCTGCATTATGGATCACTTTGAAATCTTTGGTAACATTGCAATCAATGGAGATTCAAAATTCGATCCTCAAAATCTCAAGTTGATTATTGACCAATGCTTATGGAATTTGACACACTCATGTAGGGTGGGGGCCTCTATCTCACCACTGAATTTCATCTGGATCGGATCCAGAATAACGTTAGGAAAATATATTACATTTTAACATTGACAACCAAATCAGTGTGTGTGTGTGTGTGTGTAGGTGTGTGTGTGTGCGTGTGTCTGGTCTCAGCGATCAAAAGAATGAGGTCAGGAAAAAATATTAAATTTTAACATTGAAAATTCAATTTATGGACTCAAATCTGTTACAAATACAACTCTAATTCACTTTTACTTTTTATGGTTGGTGTATAAAGATACCAAGAACGATTTAGAACCTTTTGATGATGGTCCAGATCATGTGGATGGGGTAAATCCAATTAGGATGGGAATGAGCTGCTCAGTGCTTTTCTAGTTCTTAATACTATTATTCTGGTCAAGAAGTCTTTTTGGAGAATTGCCTTTTCCTTTTAGGGACAATGACATTAGGACAGTAGGAAAGATGATGTTCAAAACAAAGCTTGCAACTCTAAATAAGCCTTTACATACATTTAGGCTAGAATTATCCAACCGTATCAGTGCTCAGAGCATTGGTTTGTCAACACATCTACAGAAAATGGCCATTTCTCTGGCTAAAATAATGCTAAAATATAACTCCAGAGAGTTAATAGACAACAGGGACAATATGGAGCACATCAACTACATTCACATTGTGTACACACACACTGTCACAAAATGTTACACCCTCTCTTTGTTCTCAGCGTCGAGACTCTTGGTTTTATTAAATTGAGAACCTTTAGATGATCCGATGAAACGATTACTCACACAAATGACATTATAGAACAGCATGTGATTAATTATGACTTAAAACAAGCCATAATAA
The DNA here is from genome assembly GCF_040956055.1 of Brachionichthys hirsutus. Lineage (NCBI taxonomy): Eukaryota > Metazoa > Chordata > Actinopteri > Lophiiformes > Brachionichthyidae > Brachionichthys > Brachionichthys hirsutus. Next base: position 12,176,731 of record NC_090899.1, read on the forward strand.
TTACTGCTCTCAGATGTCTTTGCAGTGGGGGTTATATAATTGTTTTCAAAAGCCACCCTTTTGGATAGGAGGTTTGAAAACTTCCCAAAGGCTTAGATGATGTAGAATTAAAGCTCACATATACTTCAAATTGTGATTTCAATGAACAAAGAAGGCTAATGCTGTAATAGAGATCTTTTTTGCGTGATGGGAAAAGTGGGTAAGAACTATAAAAATGTCCGAACAAATATGTGAGCACAAAGAAGGGGGGAAATATAACTGCCTTTGACTTTGAAGGGAGTGAACAGAGAGAAGAAGACATGCAGTCATTTGGCTGTTCCCGCAGAGGGAGGTTATGAGGGGGTGTAACGGGTCAGACGGAGAAACAACCTGAAGTCAGACATTCCTAATTGGGGTCGGCCACGGGAGACTCATCAATACTTAGTTTTTTTCCTTAAATGGATTTGTTGGCAGCAGTAGTATTGAAATACAAATACTTTATTACTCTACTTAAGTTGCGTTTTCAGGCACTTTCTGCAATGCTTTACTTTCGTTTCCCACATTTTGACACAATCTGTTTTTTCTACTCCTTTCTTTTTCAAAGCAGATCCACTACCTTTGTAGATGACTTTTCATTTGACATCATTGCATGCTTTTATGACATCAAGACATTTCAAACTAAATTTACAGTACACGGAAAAGATCCCTCGGCTTATGCACATCAATCACGACAAAGAGAAGCATCGGATGCAAGTGATGAATTTATTCACTGTGTCTTTCTCTGTTTAGGATCTGTCATTATCCTGTAAAGTTGGGATAAATATCGAAATCCCTTAAATTATGATCATATTAATGTGACATGATGTTCCCTTGGGTTCGTACAAAAACATCAGGTAGAAATGTATTGAACGGTAACATTTGTGAGTACACATTCAGAGCCTGTACTTAATCACATTTACTGCAGTAAAGTTGAGTCTTTTTTTACAGAAATAACTGCACATTTCGCTAATCCAAAACTGAAATTCCATCCTGTGTGTATTCAGTATGTGTGTGTGTGTGTGTGTGTGTGTGCATACATGTGGCAGCAGCCATGCTTTTCTGTATTTCTCAGATGCGTAAAATGCTTATCATCTGTAGCCAGACCAGCATGTGTATGACATCTGAAAATAACTTTTGCAAACCCACCTCCCCCCAGTAGGACAGTACATTTTCTTCCCTCTTCACACAAGTAGTACGGCATAAATTTGAACACACCCTTACACACACACACACACACACATTTTGCAAGGATCACTTACAACTCCAGAGCACATCACTGCTAGATGGAGGGACAGTGGCATGCTGCTGGTTGGTGTGGAAAAAGCTAAAAACCTGCCGAAAACAAAGATGTGTCACATTGAGAGTTAATGTGAAAAGAATTCCCGACTATATTTCTAGTCTACAAGGCGTAGTATTAGTTAACGTTTTCAACTTTATAATAACTGCAATAATCATGCCACAGATAAACCTCCTGGGCTACGATTCTGCCAATCAAGTCTTGCCCAAAGTCAAAGCTCTGTCCCCATAATTCATCGATTTAGTTTTTGATTTGGATTCTGATAGGGGTTGGTATCTAACTATGCCATATTGTTTTCACCAAGAATCACACATTACTTGAAAATGGTTTTTAAAAAAAGTGCAATGTTAAAGACGGTGCAAAGAAACATCCTGGATTTTAATGAGGTCTTTTCTGGCCCAAGTTCCATCCTTCCACTAAGATGGATGGAAATCCTTCCTGTATGGTTTGTGTAATCCTGCAGAGAATTTAGCCAATCAACAAACAGACATGGGTGAAAAACATGACCTCCCTGTAGTTAATTACTTTTAGAGAGAAGATGGATTATAAATCATGCTAGCCAAAGCAGACAGTTAGCTCTGACCACCAGCTGTTGGAAAGCTCTCACAAACAAAAGCTGCATCACAACTCCACCAATGCTTCCAGGGGGTTTCAGTCCTGGCTCAGTCCTGATGCAGCACACAGCCTCAAAGCTCAGCCTGACAACATGGCACAGCAATTGATGGTGTCGTTTCACAAAGCAGATTCAGTCAATGGCGCACCAGACTCCTACAGTCATCCCTCTTGTACTTTATACAATCTTGTATTTTTCTTATCTTAACAATTGGTTGATTACAATTTTTGTTATTGGGCTTTTGAAAACAACTGCCAGGGAACAGGGCTAGAGGTCGACCTAGGAAAAGATACATGGAGGTAGTGAGGGAGGACATGAGAGTGGCTGGTGTTGGGGAGGACGATGCAAAGGACAGGGTGAAGTGGAGGAGGTTGAATTACCGACTATAGAACTTCTCCTTCTCCTCTAACTCACATCCTACCTGCGTATTTCCCCTTCGCATTCTGTATACAGACAGAATATAAGGCGGAAAGGGGGTATATTTAAGTTATGCAAATACGTTATTGGTATTATTAACACATTAACTAACATTTATTAGAAAATTAACTTTGTCTAAAATTAATAGGTATTTTCTTTTCAACACATGAATGAACAATATACTGTATTTTGTACTCACATATGATAGGGAATAGCAGTGATGCTGCACTTTGGGCTTTGTTCTGTGTTTTTGTTTTTGTGTGGAGTTGCATCAGAGGAAACATGTCCTTTTTGAAGCTCTAGTAGAAGTCGGGTAAGGCGAGGAGCTTGATGTTGCGCCTTCATAGAATCACAGAACAGCCTGATATTTGTCTCAATGACAGACAAAGTCTGAGAGGTGCTGACTGAATTCTGTCATGAGAGATGTAATCACAGACACATATGTCCTAATTTTAGAGGAAAGTGTGGCCTCTTTGCAGGCTCTTGTTCAGTGTGTTATCAGTATGAGTGGCAAGAAATAGCAGGTCTGCCAACCACAGGCGATGACTTAGTTCAAATACTGGTTGGTCCTTCTCTTTCAAAAACTGGTCAATTTCTCACCCACCGCGGTCGGAGAGGCACACATGGCTTCCATTTCACCTTGTCAGCCTGACTAGAATGCCAGCCCCGACTGCACCTTCAGTGCCGGACAATTCCATCTTGTTCGGTACTGCTTGGCGTGTTTGAAGTTGGGAGTATTCTGCCTTTTATCTCTTGTCGACCATTTTTGCTAATTCTTGTTTTTGTCTTTTAGTAGATGCCGCCTTTGTTCTCTGAGCAGTTCATTATTCCCTGCATCCATTTAGTGTTTTTTGGCTCTTCGTAATAAACTGTCTCTTGCTCCTCGGGTTAACCCCCTGCTCTAAATGTCAGCATACACCAGCAGGGCGGGATACACAACACACAAAAACAATAACCACTGCTCAAGGTGTCGTTGTCGAGGCCACAAATCAGGTGTCTGTTATAATGCCGCTAATGTAGCAGAGTCTCATATGGCTGTCGCAATATTTCAACTGCTACCATTAGTAATTACCGGTATGTTTCCATTCAGGGGTGAGGGAAGGGCAAGAAACATGGGGTAGGGGTGAAAATGACAAATGGGATAGGGCCAAAATGTCAATTGTCTAATAAATCCATTAGACTAGATGAGAGATGCAGTGAAGCTGAAGATGTTTTATCGAGAATGCCAACACTGAATTCCAATGTGTGCCCTTTTCCCTCCACGTCATAATTCACACCTTCCATCACTTCAAAATTTGTTTTGAGAAGATGAACAGACCGGGCCTAGTCTTCTTGGAATCACTTAGAGTCTTAGACAAACAGAAGCATCAGAAACCTGTGGTAAATACAACAGGATGGCAGCAGGATAAATGAGACTGAATACAGTCTGATTCTGGTGTATTTCAGATGGGCTCATCATTTTTAAGAAACTATGGCCCAATGTGGAGCTCCACCTGAATCTGTTAACGCCACGTGCAGCGTCATGGGACTGTGATACTTTGGCTGAGTAATTGCTCAGCAGACGCATGCATTTTCACAAGCGAGTAAATGTGTTTGTATCCGCCCTTATGGAGGAAAATCCTATTTGGGTTTGTTGCTGAAGTTTATAAAGTTAATAAAGAACAACTCTTACTTGTGATCTAAAACATTCACTCTGAAACAGATTCTGCAATTTAATTTAAACTGACCATTTATTGCAGTTTCCACCCTTCCTTGTTTATTTGTTTGTTTGTTTGTAGAATTAGGAAAAAAGTTAACTATGGGTGGCATGTGGGCAAGACAGAGAAGTCAATTTTCAATATGAACAAAGGAGTGTTCTTCTGTTTTTCTCTTAGCATTGTGTTACAATCTATTTTTCAACATTTGTATTTTCTTGGAAAGTTATCCACAATTTCTTTTTTATCTAAATCATATTTATGTAGAATTTTATTATCTATGAGTTTGTACAATATACTGCTGATACAGGTAATCCTGTTGGATCAAAATATACATCATCAGCTGTCTGTTCCTGTTTGTATGCTCAAGTATGTGTAGCTGAGATGAGGGCATTTTTATTGGTCTTCTACAGCTTTAGAAATACTGTATAGCCATCAGGGTTATACTAGTTTTGGATTTTTAATTATAGTTTAGTTTTAGTTAGTTTTGAATTTGTTTTCTCTAATTCAGTTAGTTTTAGTTAGTTTTTAGAGTGGATTTGTTAGTTTTTATTAGTTTTAGTTTTGTTTTTATTCGTTTAATTTAGTTTTTATTAGTTTTAGTTTTTCATACTTTGTGTTATTTGTCAGACGCAGGATTAAAAAATAATAAAATAATACAACTCAACAAAAGATAACATAAAATAATTTATATTTTATATATAACAATATATAATATTTTATATATAACAGTCCGCAGCATAGCTGCTAACGTGCTACAATCTCGCAGTTAGCTTTCTTGTTTCTCTCCGTCGTAATAAACACATCCCACATGGGGCTGGAGCGCTCGGCGTTTCCTGCCGGCTTCCGTCGCTAGTGACGTCACCAACCCGAGTCTCAACGAGCAGTGACGGGAACAGCCGGACGGAGCCGCTGGCTCACGTAAAACTCCTCGAGCAAAATAAATCAATTTCAAAATCGATAAAGACGAAAACGAAGGGATTAGTGTCTTTAATTTTTATTAGTTTTAGTTAGTTTTGTGAACGGACAATACCGTTTTAGTTAGTTTTAGTTTTCTCTTTTAATTTTAGTTTTTATTTAGTTCAGTTAACGAAAATGTTTTTTCAATTCTAGTTTTCGTTTTTTCGTTAGTTTTCGTTAACTATAATAACCCTGATAGCCATCAGACTAAATCTGCCAAATGCTATTTTTTTTGGAAGCGTTTACTTTCACTATCAAAAATTATAGAAAGAGCTTTAGAGCTTTGAGTCTGGTGCTCAAACCTCAAACTTTTAAAAGAGTCCTTAGGAGTGTAATCTTTTCAACTTCTCAGTACCATCTTTGTGTAATAATGTGTACGAGTTGTATACTGCTTAAAAGGAGAACTCACATTATCCCGGTAAATCTTTTGCTGGGTCTTGGTCTTGCTGTTTGGGGGCAAAGCAGGCCATTGAGGCTGTGACACATTGAAACCTTCAGACTGTTGGCTAGTTTGGTGTCATTCTAGACTAAACACTCTGTAAACCACGGTGAACACAAGCATTTTCATGACCAGCGTAACAATAGTCTGTGTGTCTCTGGGAGATGTTTGGGCTCACATCCTACAAGTATGACCAAACAACTCACAAGAGATTACATAATCTGTGATTTGAAGACCAGATTTTGGTGCAAATTCTACATTTGTGAAAGTGTTGCACATTTTAGAACTTTGGACAGAGCCTGTAAAGCTATGTGTTCCTTTTGTAAAGCTAACCTCGCTAGTTGCCGACAGTATCTTTATATATCATGCAGATGTGAGCAAAGTATTATATTTAGCATCTGATGTTAAGCAAATAAACATATTTACATGGAATGAGTGACTCCTCTTACTTATTCTTCTTTTATGTCCTGCTATTTCAGCCTGTTTTAAATGAGTTATGTATACCCATTTCCATATGAGCCAAAGTGCATTGAAGTCTTTATTGTAGTGTGTTGCCAGGTCATAAAATCTGTTCTCTTTCACATAGACAGCATGCATCCACTGTTTATATGGAAACAAGACGTTTACGTGGAGAGAATGTGATCTTACACATACAGAAGGGTACGCTGAGTCAGTGCCTTTTAGTTTGATGTGGCTGTTACCTGCAGAAGACTCTCAGACATCCAGACAACTGTCCAGCGCCACCCATCCCCCCCCCCCCCCAAAAGAAATATGGTCAACCACTCTGAAGACCCATTTATTGGTAATCACATGTGTGAGAGTGTTTTACATAATGTGCCTCAGAAGTGTGAGGCCGCTCGTATGTGCGTTTAAGCGTGTGAGTGTGTGTGAAAAGGGACATTGTGGGGTTTGTCTTCTTTAAAGGATTTCTAGGGTTCACTAGCAGACGTCGTGATGTCATAATCACCGTTGCACACACACAACCCTCAACTCAGCTGTAAAAACATTTGAATCTGTAGGCGCAGATATCGCAGCTCAGACAGGAGCTGTGGTTAACAGTCTCATTTTAGAGCTCACTTTTCCGCTTTGCGGGTGGCGGGAGTTGCTGGAGCGTATCCCAGCTGACTATGGGCTTGAGGTGGGGTACACCCCGGACAGGTCGCCAGCACATCGTGGGGCAGAGTTTGCAATCTCAAGCAGGAAAATGTCATGGTGTGATGGTAAAGGTATAATCTGCATGAAGATTCATCGTGACTGACGTTTGATTGCTGAAATGGAATAATGGAATATATTTTCTGTTTATGATCACTTTCCATTCTATAAGGATTATTGCACATTTGATTTCACCATCAGATGAATGACGCTGAGGATCCAAGTATAGGTTGGATGATCTGCTCCCCGTTAAACCATTCACATGAAGGATACTGGGACTGAGAATTTCTTTTTCAAAAGTAATCCAGTGATGGCATAAATAGTTGCAGGGCAGCAACTCCTGCTGAGCTGCTAACAAAAGACATCACAACTAATTCGTGTCCATGGCAACACACCCTGGCAGGGCATCATAATTAGATTTTGACGTGGGCATTAGCACAACTGGGACCGCCACAGCAGGACAGCATTAAGACTATTGACCATATTCATGAACACTAATAAGTGTTAACAACAGCCTAACAAAGCACTCATTCATTTCAAGAAGACTATGAGATTGGAACAGGAGGTTTCTGAGAAAGAAAACATGCACAGAACAAAGTAAGTAAGTGAGTCAGCCAAAAATTTAAAGCCTAATCAATATTTGCCACGATGTTCTATTATTTGTAGTTCAGATGCTAGCATACATTTCGATCAGGAAAGACGAACGGTTGAAGGAAATTTGTTTTTTACATGCAATATGTGATAAATAGTCTGTAAGAAAGTCCTGAGCAGCAGGATATACATCCCACTCACCATCGGTGTCTGGTGGCGGCGGCTGATGAATTATGAAGTCGGTGTGTCTTGAAGGCTGTGAGGTGATGAAGAGGGGGAGGGTAAACAAAACAGCAGCAGGAATGAAGTAGAGAAACAAAGAGAGGCATATAAAGACAGTAGCCAGATGACGGCTGACAGTGAATGTGTGCTAAGCCTATTAGATCCTCTTATGTATGAAAATTAGAGGTGTGTCTAATCGAATAGTGCGAGACATAAAGTACATTTTGAATGTGGAGCTTCCCTTCTTACACACTGTGTGTGTTTTTTGAGCAGGGAAAGTTGGTTTGTTCTACTGGACTTAGGGAAAGGCAATGTGTCTCTTATAACCTTAAATCTCTGTTTATTTTGTATCCCCATGATGAAATCAGTTGTGTTTAGAGCCTGAAGATGGAAGGGCTTATTTTAGGCCCAACAGACTAAGACAGAGACAATTAGAGTGCAATGAGTGAAGTCGAAAAATGGTTAAATCAAATGCTTCGAGAAACTACTGTTGCGTTGTTCTGTTTGGGTGGGCCTGCAGAGGCACTGAGATTTCAATCACAGCTGTTTGACTAATGTTATACACAGTCACTTTCATAAGCCTCGGCCCCCGAGCTTGTTTAGATGACCGGCAACGGTTATAATGCACGAGTTCTGCTCTCTGTATTTTATGGTTTAGTTAACAACCTCAACCTCCTCTAGGAACAGTTAACTCCCTTTTCTTTGTTTAGCTATCAGCAAAATCACAATCATTTCAGCATTTCAAGGATATTCTCTCCACTCGTCCTGGACTGCGGAATAGTCAGTGAATTTCCTCATTTAAAATAAAAGGTGGGGTGAAATGAAACACTTCTCAGTTGAAGGTCTTGTTGATAATTAGAGGCTGGCCAGCTGTCTAATGCTGAGAGAATGGTTGTGTCCTTGAGCTCAGATGTTGCAGCAAACATTTGTAAGGTATAAAAAGAGGAAATCTTCTAAATAACTGCTTATTCTCACATTTCTATCATGTGTCTTTTGCTCCAAGACTTGTTTTAGTACGATCTGCCTGCTTTGAGATGTCTATCCCAAACTATAAATGTCTAATATTATTCTCACAAACAGTGCAAAGTCAGTGCATAGTTTAATTAAGACCCAAAAAGTCCCAAAGGGACCTTTAATTGCAAGTGATTTGTCCCAACTGATTTTTGTGGCTTTGCAACTGAGCTGAACAGCGAAAGAGAGAGAGAGAGAGCGGAGGATTAAGTCTACTGTGCTCCACCCAAAGCTGTTTAAATGGCACATTTAAACAGAAACCTCTCAGACATTTGTTTTCTCAGAATTTCCGTCTCACACGCGCAAACACATAGATACAGCACTCAAACAAACACACGCACAAATGCACTCCCAGGTGATACCTCTGCTTAATGTGTGTGAGGTAATGGTTCTAGGAAAGCATGGAGAGGTTGAAAAGGGAGGGACGGGGGGTTTCTGGGGTGTGAGAGGGAGAGAGAGAAATCCCAGTGAAAGAGTGTCCCGCAGCTGTGTGGCTTGCATGTGTTGTTGTGTAGGGTGCCAGAAAACCAAGGAGCTCCCCACATGAGTTCCTCGTTAGACTGTTTCAACTCAGATACTCCCAGCGCACACAGAACATGAAGCAAGACGCTGCTGTCACGTTCTCTAAAAATCCTGAACAAAAATGAACCATTTCACTGTTGTCAGTTAAATTAAACATCCATTCTGACCAGTGTTGCTCTAATCTCACATGCTTCTTGGAGCGAAGGATCTATCCTTAGAGAGAAGGGCGGCTTCATTTAGATCCAGCAAACACTTGATGAGAGTATCAGCCCTGTTGCATAGAGAGAAATACCAGCACTCGAATGACAGGCATTAATGAACCTGCACGAAAGGATTACTGCTGGACACTTACTACAGAGTCCAGACAAAGGAATAAATTGAAGAACAAGCCATAAGTAGACTGGTAAATAAGAGCGCAATCTAGAGAAGGCAAATATAAATTAGTGCAACACTGGAGAAACGATCAGCTGCTCCTGGGTATCAGTACACACAATGTCATGTTGTTGGTCACTGAAAGCATCCTCTTTTAAGTTAAAGCTGATATTTCCCACACTGTGTGTCCCTGAAAGCTTTCAACTGAACTCGATCCTCACTGCAGCCCAGTCCGAGACTCACCTTTTAAACATGGCTGTGTGTTTACACAGTGAGGTGATGCATTTTGGGGGCGGCGGTGACCTCATGGTCTCAGACAGCAGCTGGCACGATAATGAATGAGAACCTTAGCGAGCACACACACACACTTCACAGAGAGAGGAAAAAAATGGTTCAAGTAGGGGGGTATCCTTGTTTTTGTATGGGGGGCTGGGAAAAAGCTGCCAGTGCAGAACTATTCGTATTGCCGCTGGACTGTTGACAAGAATCATTAGGCATGGAAGTTGCAGTAGTTTGTTTTTTCCTGCCAGTAGCTCCTGCTTTTATGTTTACAGCATTCCTGCAGGAATTCTCACTGTATAAGAAGCACCACTAAATAGACGCCGGTATATTCAACACAACTATGTGCAGTGGCTGGCCAAGGTGCCACAAAGTGGTTTCAGTCTCACTGTGCCTAATGGTGTCCTGTTAAGACTTCTGCTGCATGAAGAGAATTGGCTGACAAGTCTACAACTGACTACTAATGATCAAGGTCTATAGAGGCCAGACCCAGCCTAACAAAGAGAGGCTTACAGCACAAATTGGCTACGCTAAACCAGAAGAAAAATAGGAAGGATGATGATTGAACTCAAGCAAATCCAAGCAACCATGGCAACATGTTAATTAAAAACGTTAGTATAGATGCAAACCTGCATCTTATGTATGTAATGTGATTCACTCACTGAAAGAGCGTGAGGATTAACTCATGATCCATGGTCCCATCCCAGGATATAAACACTTTGGTTCATATAGTGACACCTCAGGGTTTGGAATAGCAGACTCAAACACAAGTCAGCCTACTCCTCAGAGAGAGACGATTTACAAAGGCCCATTTAGTTACAAGGGTCTCCTGCAGGAACCCAACATGGTCATCCATCTCACACCTTTGGTAACATATAAGCCATGCATCAATTCTGGAACAGCCTCTTTTAAGACTTATTGCATTGTGGTGGCCCAATTTCTAAGCCTCTTTCAAATCCACCCCAAAATACAGCCTTCTTTTCCAGGAGGGACAGATCATCACAATGATCGTGCACTGGCAACCATATTCCAAGAGTTGTTGCACGATGCTGCTGTGTGATGGTGAAGCGTCTCAAATCCTTCTATTAATAAGCTGCACACACTGTTGCTATCGCTTATTACTTACTTATAATCAGTTGTTGAAGGCCACGCTTTGGGAGAACGCAACCTTTGAAGGATACATCAGTTTATGCCCATGTTTACGTGTGAATCTTGCGCTGACAGGTGGCATAGCACACTTCTTTGTTTGGCATTGTGTCAACATTAGCTTGTGCATATTATGGAAAATAGCCTGAAGATTCATTCTGTGCAACATCTTTCACTTGATTTTTGGATTTTTACAGCTGATGTATGGTGAAAAGTTAATTTGGCGACAGTCTCTGTTTGAGTTAGAGCTCCTGAAATCATAACTGACCACCATGTCTAGAAAAGTTACAATTCTATTAATATGTAAAACTGTACCTGCACTGACTAAGTGTGTGCGGCTTGTCATGTCAGCATTTTCCACACACAAAGCACAACAAGAAAAACTATAAGATACAAAACAATAAAGGCAGTTCCTGTAAACTCTTCTTTATAAAGACATGTAGGCCTAATTAAATTCTAATTCTGGCTGCCTCTGTAAATTCAGATGAAACGCTCCTTACTTGGTATCATCATTTTTTATTATGTTTAAGTGAGTTTTCCCCTTCCTCCCTTTGTTTCTATTCCCTCAAACACTATTACTAGTATTATCACTTTCTGGCAAGAGTCTTGTCTTACAGCAAACTGTTTTTTGTGAGATGTGTCTGGGGCTGTTGCCATGGAACCACAGACACACACAGACAAAGCATACACACCTTGCAGCTGGAGCCGAAGATTGTCGGAGTGAAATAAATGTGCAGGTTGCTCCCTCTAGTGGAGCTAGTCTTTCTGGTAAGGTGAAATTCATGCTGCGATGTTGCTGCTATCTCAGGTTCAGGCACAATCCCGCTGTCCTTGTAATGATGAATCACTTATAGTAGGATCAGATAAATCAAAATAATTAGGTTAGGTGGAAACAGGCTAATGGAGGGTGACTAGATTCTGTTGGATGATGCCACACAACACAACTGTCAGTTTTCTCTTAAACAAAGACAGACAAAACATAGATGGGTTTAAGGCCTGAAAGTCTGTCTACATGGCAATTCTGCCGTTTTTTTGTTTTGTTAGTTTTTTTTTCTTCCACTTAAATTTTATTTGTTTTTTTAACAGCAACAGAGCATTTAATACTAATATTATTTTCGACATGATACACAATACAACACAGCATCAAGACCTCAGGTCCACTCTTCCTATACAATGAAAAACAAATCTTAACCACCGTGACGGTACACCCAGGTATACATGACCCCATTATCCTTTTGATTAGCCTCTACATCAAAAAGCCCTCTGCTGGTCGCCATCGCCCCGTAAAAATGTGTAACTGCAGTCGTAGTGAGTAAGTTATCTTTTCCATTTAGTAAAGTTCTTTCAGTTTTACTTTCCAAACGTTAAGCGACGGTGGTACTGTCTTCATCCATGAGATTGTGATGCATTTCAGGGCTGCGCCCTGTCACATTTGAAGTGCCGTACCTTCTCTTCCATCCATTGGACTATGGTTCAGCTGCTACATTTTCTGGAGATATATACAGCTCTCCGCCTCCACTGTAAACAACGTTGGTGACCTCCCACGTAAAAAAGTAGAAAAGGCTGCAAGAAATATATAGTCGAATAAGATAAAAGAAAACGTATGGCTGGAAAAGGTGCAGGTCAATGCTTTGTCATGCATGATGGAGCGTTGAGCTTTGAATTCATGAGTTTGATCCATTTTAGGGATTTGTTACTAAGTGTGTAGTCATGGCCTTTGAGGCACAAAGTGTTTATGTGTAATTTTTTTACACTGACTTTCTCCTTGCACTTTTCTTGTTGCACCAAATTTGCAGAAGTCAGGGAATGTTATATGCTTTCAATATTTACCTCTGCCGAGGAGGTTATGTAATCACCGGCGTTTGTCTGTCTGTCTGTCTGTCCATCGGTCCATCCGTTAGCAAGATAACTCAAAAGAGTCTGTACGGATCTTGATGAAATTTTCAGGAAATGTTGGGGATGTTACCAGGAACAGATGATTACATTTTGCTGATTGATCCAGAAGACATCCTGGATTCTGGGTTATTTGGAAATTTTCGTTAACGTTGGCGTCAATGCAGCTTGAAAATCTGTTCCTAAATATCTCGGTTGATTAATGACCGACGTTTATTAAATTTCACAAAGTAATGTAGAGTGGGGACTTCTATCTCACCCCCGAAATCCACCTGGATCTGATCCAGAATGGAGTCAGGAAAGAATATTCAATTTCAACTCAGATCAAGATACCAAGAACAACTTAGAACCTTTTGGTGATGATCCAGATCACCATGTGGACGGTGTAAATCTAATGATGAGGGGAATGAGCTGCTCGGTGGAGGTCTGCGCTCTCTGAGTGCTTTTCTAGTTCATAAGCCTAACACTTGATGATAAGCAGAACAGCACTCTGTTTAAAAACAAACAAGCAAAAAAAAGGTGTTTTACTCAAAAAAATAAATTGTTGACTATAAATTTGTTTTCTATCTATTTGTATTACTGAAAACCATTCATCCAATCAAAATCAGGCTTAAGTGTCTTAGTATTTGGGCTTATTATAGATACAGGTCTGGTAACCATAGCATTCATTTAGACAGAAAGAAAGAAAGCCTTTAATTGTCATTATATGTACACACTTTTTACAGGACGTCCCATAATCAAAGCACCAGGTGTCTAAGCTAAGAACTTATTGTCTTTCTGGGAGGCTCTATTCACCTACATCTTTCCTCCTCCAGCAGACAATGCAGATTGACCTGAGCATGTTTTGACTATTGGATGGTTTCTGCAATCTGGTCTCAACAGTGACATAAAAGACTTAGATGTTATCACCCAGACGTTGAGTGTGTGAGAAACAGGACAGTCAGTGTTAAAACACAGGAGAATATGCCGAACCATAATTTCAAGTGATGTCACTCTATTATAATAGCTTAACAGTGACTGAACCTCTAAAGCATCGTTATAATGTACAGTTTAATTACAAGGCCGATTATAAGATTATGTCTTAACAGTGTGTATATAATAATTATATGACTGAGTAAATATCTAATAGCATTTCATACTGTTCCTGTTCTTGTGACAGCACGAGGCAGGTGAGATGCTCGGTTATATCATACAAGAATGCAAAGTCACACAGCGAGTTTGGATTTGGCAGTTCAGACATGGCTTTTCCTTTACTCTGCATGAAAAGAGCAATGTCTTCCCTAATCTCAAACAATTGTTTAAGGACTTTAGAAGTAGAAGAACTCTTTATTTTTCATACAGGCAAACTTAGTACACACACAATGACATTTCTTTTTCACCTTACTATGGGGCCTCTAACAGTCCACACCACACATGGCTATAAAGTATTGGGATGGGGATGCTTTTATTTTTCATGGATCTGGGAATAAACTTTATCTACTTATTAGACAAAAATAAAGGCGAATGTCTTTCACAGCAAGACTTGAGCGCAAGTATGAGAAGAGCATTAGCTCAAAACAGAGGAGACTAAGGTAGCGTCCAACAAAGCCATGCAGCCTCTACCATTTAAATAGACAAGTAATGGAGAAAAATGAATGATGAATCTTAATGAAAAATGTGTGGTGGTGGTGGTGGGTCTGCTTCCAACCATCCATGTCATTTAATTTTGACTGTGATGAATTAAAGAAAATGATTGCAAAGTAAACTGTATTCATTGCAGGAGGTATCATTTATCACCTCCTGACCTGTCAGACTACTTAATCAATTAATGCCCATGCATTAATCCATCTTCAGTCTTTCCATGAAGCAAGAACTGGATCTCAAATGGAAGTGGTGATTCATCACAGGCCAACCGTTTGAGAACTTAATGCACCTGAATGTCGACTTAATGCACCTGAATAATTAAAAATATTTCTTACATTTCCATAACACTTCAGTGACAGTCCAGAAAGGGAAAAAATAAAACATGAAAATTTACTTTTTATTGCTTTATTTTATTTTATAATTATGGTATGAAATGTCTTATAATAATAATAATAATAATTAAGAATAATTAAATAACACCATACTTATAAATGTAAGTATTTACAGTGTACAATATAAAACTTAATAAATAAATACATCTATCTCATTTCAAAAAAAGTAATAACTACCTGTTTAAGGGAAACATGAAGTCAAGAGAATTAAAAGGTGTATTTCTTTAAACCAAAATACACAAAATCCATCAACAAATTACAAATAATTTTCAAAAACAGCTGCCATTACATGAATATTACTGAAGACCACAACACAGATATTACATAGGGAGCAGCAATGATATCCAGTTTAAACTCAAAGCTCAACCCAGAAGTAGTTCTGCATCACTATCAATAAATTCAGTAACTTTGGTGATATTAGCTGTTGCTAATTTTGAGTAATAACTCTGTTATTTACCAATATATCATACTTCTAACATTACACTGTTACAAGTATAATATATTGGGGTTCAATGATATTTAAAATTGTTTTGCAGTCTGAAAAATTGGCAACATGATACAACTCATCAAAACAATAAAGGAAATATATGTTCCAAAATAAAATATGTAAAGAAAAAGAAAAAAATATTTAGTTGTAAATGGTCATTATTTACTCAAAAATAACATTAAAATGTAGTTATATTTTAAAAAGAATGGAAGTTGCGAATTAGACAATTGCTAAATCTGAACGAAAAATAGGGAAAAGAGGGCCAAATGAAAATGTAACAATATATAAATAATTTAAAGACAATTGAGCCATTTGATATGATGATACCAGATAATCATTGAAAGAACACCCAGATCAATAATAGCGTGGGGTGTGCTCTGAAAGAAAAAAGCTAATGCTCAACCACGAACCATTGCCATGAAGAGGATATGGACATATGCAATTAAGATGGCACGACAGGACATAGGCAGTGCAACGCTGATGTTCTGAGTTTTGTCCAAATGTCATGCGGCATGTAATCCACGTGTAACTCGAGGCGGTATTCATGAAAAGCGCACCACTTCCTGCTTGTATATGTTGTCGAGCACATATCTAAGGCACAAGTGTACAAATGTACCGTCACCTCGGTTTAACCAATGGCGATCAACCTGTCACGTGATCATATCAGCTGAGGCGGAAAGAGACGCAGACTCGCGGCACGTTGTCCGACGTGACGTATGGGTCGCGCTACGGTACGCCATTTGTGTCTAGCAGCGAAAAGCGCGGACTGTGGAAGTAGTCGTATAACAAGAGGTAATTAAAATGTTTATATCCTAAAATGTTCAATTATTGATTTTGTCGCATTTATTTAAGGTTAGACGGCTATCGTGGGCTTTGTCGACTAATGTTTCTTCGATATATGCCACTGTTCCTGTTGTCGATGTTAGCTTCCTTTTTGGGCCTCTGTGCTGCCGTCGTTTTCCATGCCATGAAGCAATCTAGGCCCGCCTTCGTTACGCTGTGATAGGACCGCACGGCTGACGTTGCGATTTGATTGGACGCGCTTCTCGTGCCATAATGCTGTTGACGAAACATCTCTCGTTAGCGTGTTAGCATGCATTGAACTGCAGCACTGTTTACGACTTCACTTGCTTTGAATCAGGAGTAAGAAGCAGCATTAGTTGCCAAGTGTACAGTACACATCGCAGGGGCTATTTTTCCTTTTTGTTGCAGTTTGCAACGTTCAATCTAAAACGTGTTCGACTAAATTTAAACTATGAAGCTCCTATCAAATGCTTAGCTTCGCGAGACATTTGGAAAACTCTCTCCCTTAGAGTTAGTGGGCTGACGGTGTACTTTATTATTATTATTATTATTATTATGTACTGCAGTTGTTTTGAAATGAGACAGTTGCACCAATACTATTCAATGCCTTCGTGGTGGTTTTCTGTGATTTCCAAAATAGCTGTCCTCTAAATCCGATAGTTTCGCAAGTGAGACGCCGACCCACGAAGATCATCACTTCCCTTTACTTCTGCTAGTACAATGGACATATTCATAGTTACAGTACTGCTTTCATTCAGACCATTGCAAGTATTACAGGATGAGTAATCAACAAATATACAGAATAACATTTAACCTTTGTGACAAATGGAGTGCTGAAAATAAATGAGATGCATGTTGCTCGAGCTATGCCTTATATTTATAGAGACATTGTCTTTGGAGAAAGCTGCAGATAAGCAAGACTTTCATACATATTGAACATTCAGCCGTTATAGTTTACATGTAATGCACAAAGAACATTCCACAAGTAAAGAAAATACAAACACATTGAGCAGCACTTTGTGTTGTGCCTTGAGAAAATACACAATTATGTAAATATACAGTCAATGCAACAACAACAGACATGCTATTTAGTTAAGATATAAAAAAATATATATATACTGATCTAATTTCGTCAGTGTCTTTAGTCACATTTTAAATCTTGTCTACAAGAATTTAACAATGTATTTTTTTAAACCAATAACTACTTATCTATAGGCTTTCTCTGTCAAATATCTGAAGTGTTGTTGGCTCTTTTTTACAGTTTGTCTTTATAGCCTCTAGATGGCGACATTTGCTTGTGTTAAACCAATAAATAAATAATAAAGGCGCGATCACTGATCGGGAATCTTGCCGTTAATTTCACAAGTGCGCTTCACTTGTTTCCAGGAAATCTTCCCTCTGATGATTGTGTTTCAAACAATGTCTTATACTGAAGTCAAGTTCTGTTTTTTTCTCACAGGAATTTGCTTCAACAAATTATCATATAATTACATCAACATATATTATGGACAAGATATTACTATCGGGAAAAGAAGCTGTTGGTGACAAAGTGACTGAAAATGACTCCAGTGGGAGGGAACTGCCAGATGATGTGGAAATAAAAGGATCTGACAGATGCTCCCCCAACAGAAGTGAGCCAGACTCCGTACATGGGGATAAGGATGACCTCTGCTCAATCTGTGGCTTCTCAGCCAAATGTCCGAGATCCCTGAAGATTCACTCTGCAAGAAAACATGGAAACCGCTCCAAGAGCACAGCTAGAGTAGATCAACCAGCTGAAAAACGTGAAAGTATCTCTGACAAGAGTACAGCTGAGAAAACAAATGTAGTTGATGTTAAACAAAGTCAAGAATCTGTTCTTCAGCTCCAGTCAGGGGCCAGTGATGATGACATGAAGACAAAGAATTTAATAAAAAATGATCCTGAATTAGACAAACAGCAGACCTGTCAAGAGGGCACGATCCACGAGAGAAGAATGAGCAAGCGGACCCCAAAACCCAAGATGATCCATTCCTGCGACGACTGTGGTCAAGAGTTCAGGGGCAAGTCCCCCTTAGATGTGCATATCTGGAGATACCACACCAAAGACATTGCGTACACATGTAAGTATATGCTCTTCTATTGCTTAATTAAGGTTACAATCCAGCCTCGTACTGAATTAATACATATATAATACATACATCAATACACACGGAATGAGAATTGAGGTTCATTCAACTGCGCTATCTGTCTGTTACTTCAGATTTCCACAACAATTTTAACAAAACCTTCAACCAGGTGCTAAGATCACCTAAGGTCCCCTGTTAATATTTAAGTGCTTAAGAAAATACATTTCCATGGTTACATGTTGGATTTAGGCTTATTCTACTGATTCATTTCATGTCTGGAGCAGATTTTAAAGGCTGTTTAATATTTTTTATTTAATATTTTCATATATTCCCAACAAAATGTTCTGTTCACAATAACAAGGTACCAAGTCATCAAGCCATACTTTTACTTTTGATGTATGGCTTGACCACGGAAATATTTCCGTGGTCACGAATTGAACTTGGGCTCAGTCTGAGTGGGATATCAGATGAATGTTTCTGGGGCAGAACTTTAAATATTTCAAGATGTTTGAGAATTTTAGTGATTTTTATTGAAACATTCTTGAATCTATTTTCATATATGAATAATTGTAATTCACAGGGACTCATTTAAAGCATTTACTCTTAATTGTGCGACTCAATGACATGCGTCCATAGCAGGGGATCCTGAGTGCTGTATTTGTTTTGTTTTTATTTAAATGTTTTAGTCCCTATTTTAAGCATAAAAAAGTAACCAAATTGTTGATATAGTTTACAAATCCAAATAATTTCCTTTAATTGTGCCTAAATTATCTCTTGGTAGTTTTGAAGAATTTTCACTTATGAATAAAATTAGTTTTATGTTTTTGTTTAATTACAAATGTAGACACAAGTTAATTTGTTCTTTTAGTTTCTGTGACTGTTAAAAAGAGGTCTAAAATATATATGTTTAAAATGTTTTCAGATGACACGGATGAGAACGTAAATATAGACGAGGAGCCTATGGATCCTGGGATGACCTCAAAGGCTACTCCAAAAAGAATTGCAGCCAAACGTACTCTCAGCAGGTTCCAACTCAAGTGTGCACACTGTGAATTTAGGGTCAGCACCCTTTCAGTGCTTGAGAACCATGCTCGGGACAAACACCATGACCAGGGGGGCTACCGGTGTAAACTGTGTGACTTTTACTCAGCCACATCACAGCTGATGGATGTCCACTTGTCCTCAGATCGCCACATGCAGCAGGAGAAAGGGGAGAAAAGTCCAGAACTTTCCTCATTTGAAGAATATGTTGAAAGTGTAAACCTAGACAGTGCTGGAGAACTTGCAAGTATTGATGACTTTGCTCAGGTGAGTGTAGGGGAAGCCGTCGCATCTTTGTCAGATGGAGATAAACAAGTAGAAGAGGCAGCAGAAGCTGCTAACATTGTATTGGTTGAGGAGGAAGATTCAGATGAAGAACCACCCAAAAAGAAACGAGGAAGACCAAAGCATAGCTCCACAACCACTTGTGGATACTGTGGACTTATTGTGTCAAATGCGACTAATCTCAGTGTGCATGTCCGGCGCAAACACAGCAAGGAATATGGATACAGCTGCACTCTGTGCAAATACAGTTGTGTAACCAAAGGAGACATGGATCGTCACTGTATTACAAAGAAGCACGTTAGACATGTGCAAGACTGTGCAAATAAAAACCTGACCAACACTAGCACAAGTGCATCACCACACGAGCTAACCACTACTCAAGCCCAGGAACCAAATGCAGACATCCAGATGACAGAGAAAGAGCAGGTACCTGAACACATCGCAGCCGAACAAACTCTAGAACAAACTCAGGCAGACAGTAAAAGTAGACAAGACGCTGCAAATGCTTGCAGCCATTGTGACTTTGTTGCTCAATCACCCGCAACACTGCACCTTCACATCAAGAGAAAGCATATTAAAGATTCCGAGTATGTCTGTCTTGCATGTAGTTACTATGCTGTAACAAGCAGGGAAATGACTCGCCATGTCAACACAGAAAAGCACAAACAGAAAAGCCAGAAATACCTGGAGCTACTCGTGAGTGAAGGACAAAGAGCAGTGGCACTTCCACTGAAGCTGAAGGAGGGCATTGAGCTTGTGGGGCCCGACTCTAAACCTGAATGTGATACTCCCATGATGCTCCCCGCCGAAGAGTCTGAATCTTGTTCAGATGACAGCCAAGCTGTAGAAAGTCAGAAAACAACAGTTTATTCTGTCAAAACAGAGCCTGCTGATCCTGTGTCTAGTGTGTTAGGAAGTCCAGATGATGAGCAAGGACAACGTTGTTCCAGTAGCAGCGAACCAGAGCCAACCAACGAGTCAACTGATCCCCAGCAAACTGCAGTAGAACTTGAGCCCGAACAGCGAGCGAGCCTGGAGGTAGAGGCTCCCGTACAAAGCTCTTGTCCTGACAAACAAATGTCCAAAGCCATTCCCTTTGATGCTTGTATCGTGTCCATGAAGGACCTTGCTGAGAAGGAGCAGGCACTGCGGGAAGGTCTGGTTATAGAAGGTGCGGCTTCTGTCATATGCCTGACTGGAGGATTACCGGTGTCCTCCAGCTACTTGCCCTCCAGTTCTACACATGTCAAGAAGTTCAAAGGACAGAAAGTGAAGGTGAGAGAGGAGGCCAAAGGAAGCGGCTCTCTCATTCGCTGCGAGGACTGCGGCTTCATGGCCGACGGCATCAGTGGCCTCAACGTCCACATCTCAATGAAGCATCTTTCCAAGGAGAAACATTTCCACTGCTTGGTGTGTGGTAAGTCATTCTACACCGAGAGCAACCTGCACCAGCACCTGACCAGCGCCGCCCACATGCGCAATGAGCAGAACAGCGTGGAGAAGCTGCCTGAAGGGGGCGCGAGCTTCAAGTGCGTGAAATGCACCGATCGCTTTGGATGCGAGCAAGACTTGTTTAATCACATAAAGGAGAAACACGAGGAGCTCCTGAGGGAGGTCAACAAGTATGTGCTGGAGGACACCGAGCAGATCAACCGGGAACGTGAGGAGAACCAGGGGAGTGTGTGCAAATTTTGTGGAAAGGTGTGCAAGAGCAGCAACTCCATGTCTTTCCTGGCCCACATTCGCACACACACTGGTATGTACCCTGCTTCATATTTAGTCAAGCATTCCTCTTCCTCATGTTCTCTGTGTCGCTCATGCATTAAAACAATTCAAATATGTGTTATACACTATGTATGCTGTATAAAAAAAGGTCAAAGCTATTATCCCTCGTTTATGTGTGGTATTGAATGAAGAGTTTATAAAGTGCCTAAACCTTACAATTAACTACAAATGTGTTAAAACACTACAGGAAAACAGCTGAAAAGGAACATCATCCAACGAGCAGTTCGACGAGTAAAGTTTAACCCCCCCCCCCCCCCCAAAAGAAAAAAAAAAGAAAGAAAACGAAATGTGCAACTGATATCTCTGAATCGGTATTCAGGCGTCTTTGTTTTAAAGAACAACATTACTGAATGGGGAGATACAGCCTCTGCTTTCAGTTTCAGCTAATGTTAAGGCTACTATCTGCTGCAGCAAGGTAATAGCCGTTTCACTAAAGGTGAAGGTAAAGACTGATTGAGCTTCAGACCAGCAGGAGAGACGCTAATGGATCCCAGATTGGGATTCCCTGAACAACGCTTGGTCAGAGGCATGTGCGACTCATAATTGATGTGTCCATTACCAAGACTCAGTTGTAATTATAGTCAATAAGTCTCTGTAAATGTGTTAAAGCTTGGGCTAAAAGCATTGGAGGTCCAAAGAGAGGTGGGCTAATAATTTAAAATAATCAATGCAGACGTATTCAAAGCCTTTAATTTCCCTTGTGTCTGTTCGTCCATGTTTGTGTATGTGTGCGTGAGCACTTGTACGCCTAGCAAATGTGTGTATATGTCAGCCTTCACGGCTAGCTGGCGATACTCAATCCATTAAGATTTATCTTGTCATTTATAATGCAAAGCAGGATCGCGCTGGCCAGGGCTTTAGCTTGAAACTGTCCAGCAGGTTAAGAACATGGGGCGCTCCATTACTTTCCCCTGACCATGTGTATTAATTGCTTTTAAAATCAAGTTAATGCAGGAACAAGATGTGAGGGCACCATCAATAAATGGACCTCTCTGCCTCCTATAGTTCACCCTCCTTTCAGCACAAACTTTAATGGGACTAAAATTGAAGTCCATGCAATGTGTGTTCATCGTATGTGTGTGTGTGTGTAGGAACCGTAGTCAGAAACGGTGAAAGTGGAAGGTTCAGTATCTCAGCTTTGTCATGTAGCTCCTGCTAGGAAAACTAAAGATGATACTTCCTCAGTGAATACTGGTTAAGTGCTTAAAACAGTGTGTTGATTTCACTCTACTTTGTCATCATATGCCCATAAATGTAATGGGCTTAAATGCATTGCAATAAAAAGCAGTGATGTGCTGTTACTTCAGTTGCTTCAGACGGGTAACTAGTGTTAGCACAGGCAGAGGAGTCATTTCCCTTAAAGACAATATTTGTTGCCCTTATATAGAGCATGCCAGTCACCTTGTGTGGCCCGTCAGATTGCATAAATTAAATTGTTTAAAGCTGCAGAATTAGAGGTTGAAATCCTGATGATTAATGGCGAGCACCACTTTCTCCTTATTAACGGTTAGTCTATATGTATTCATAATTCTACCGTGTCATAATTCTTGAGTTTTGAGGTCACTTACTTAGTGTTACTTAAGAAAATGAAAGCTGTGACACTGAGGTCCCAACGGATGGCTACAAGTCAAGGGCACATTTTGAGGTTTCAAGTGATGAATACTTTGGTTTTTAGGTTTACGTCGTTTTATATTTTGAGTTATGTTCTTGTTTGCGTGATTACTTTTCCACTTTCATTTATGCTGTTCTTATTTGCAGAACGCCATTTTGACAACATATGCCAGTTGTTATTCCTGCTAAGTTCCCTCATTACAGTGAATGATTCACCTTTTATGTGCTGGTCATTTATTCTGGGCGTTTGTTTGTAGGGCTCTGGAGTCGCACGGTAGGGGTCTGCCTGTTTCTGGGCTGGGAGCACGTCCAGATCCTTTTAATTAAGACCTAGTTTTTATTCACTTGATTAATCGGTGAAATCAGGAGTCGGTAGTGGGAGGCTGCACACAGATTTGTCAATTTGTCCCTTAAAGGAACATTCTTGCATTTTGCAAATGAGAGTACAGCCGGAATTTGCATTTTGAAGTAAATTGGTCATTTTTTCATTGGCGTGAGCTGCCTGACCTCAGACTGAGCCTTAAAGTAATGGACAAACATGCCATGCATGCTTGCCCACATACTGGATATGATTTGTGTTTGTACGGATGCCTTGAAAGCAGCCACAGCTCATGATCACATCACATCTTTAAAGCTCTAGTCATTCTGCGACGGTGGCACAGGTGGCGGAGCGGGGGGGTCGTCCTATGATCGGTTAGCGGTTTGATTCCCGGCTCTGGCACATGTGGCCACTGTTGTTGTGTCCTTGGGCAAGACACTTCACCAACATTGCCTGTGTGAATGTAGTGAGTGAGTGAATGTCGGTGGTGGTCAGGAGGGCCGATGGTGCAAATTGGCAGCCTCGCTCCTGTCCGTTTGCCCCAGGGCAGCTGTGGCTACAATAGTAGCTTCACCACCACCAAGTGTGGAGTGAATGAATAATGCACAATGTAAAGTGTCTTTGGGTGCCTTTAAACGCGCTATAAAAAACCATTGCATCATCATCATCATTATTATTTTAGTTTTATACTATTAATCTCTATGCATTCGATTTTGAAAGCAAGAATGCAGACGTACCAGGTGTAGAATTAAAAAAAGAGAACAAACGCTGAGTCAAAGTGGTGACGGAAAATAGACTGACACAAGTCAGAAGGGCAGCTATGCATTTTATTTGCCTCCCAGCGCCTCCTGCTGCAGGTAGTGAAAGGGACTAGAGAGATGGTGTGTGCAAAGGAGAGCCTGCGGGCCTCAGTAGTCTCCAGCGCAGGACTGCAGGGAGGCACGTGGGAATAACTGGTCCCTCAGGAAAACTGTTGGGTTGCTGAGGCAGGAACTGTCCAAACTTCAGGACGACTACCTTTACAGACTCTCTGAAGGAGCGAAGAGAGCGTGAGAACGCCAGTGGCAATGGTGCTGACCAGATCTGTGTGCAGCCAAACCCTGAGCCAACGTCTCCGTCCTTTCAGACCTCTACGCTGGGAATACCATTGCAGTTGACTCCCAACGTGTCGCCTGATGTTGTAGTAACGGTGCATCGGGGCTTGGAGACGGAATGTTCAGATTCATATGGGATCTGGTGGCTGCATTGTAATATAGTAAGGCCTTCCCAGGTATGCCATTCTGAAGTTAAAGGACATCTTCAAGGTCACTGAAAGAATATTTCAGATTGGGAATGGAAAGGCTTCAGGGATTGTGTAAATTAAATATCACCTACTGCACATCGCTCCTTGGTGTAAAATGGTGGCATGGCTGGGCAGCAAATCATTTTCTATTAGCTGCTGCTCTTGAAATCGACTTGTCAGGTTGTTTGGTAGAGGCATATCGTTGTCTTTTTTGATGTCAAGCACTTCAAACAAGGAAGTATCTGCATTTCATAGATGAAAGAAAACCACCAAAGCAACTAAACAATGATACAAGACAATCAGATCTGCAACCCATCCTACACGAAGTCCCAGCTCATAGCTCTTTGGAGAAAACTGACCAAAGTTAAATAAAAATAACGATCACTGCCGTCAGATTTATCTGATACGGGCTTCAGAAAATGTCTGTTTAAAAGAGGTGAACATTTAAATGACGGGATGTCTGGTGAAACGCATGGAAAACCAACCTGGGAGCTTTGGTTAAGTAATTAATTACACTAAATCTATAATGCTTCAAATTCTGCTCCTTCAGTGTTTACGGTTGGGCCACCAACTAAAGGTGACGTGTCCCTTTCACAGCATTAGCAACCATTCAATCCATTATGAGTGTTTTTGTTGTTTTCTTTTTACTTATTTGACAAGCCTTTAACTCATTCAATGCCAATTGATGCCTAAAGATGTCAATCAAATTTGAAATTGAATGATGCCTCTCTTCAACAGCCAATAACTCCAGACCGAAAAACTGCAGCGATGCGCTTTCTTTTCCCGATGAAAGAAGAGACTTGAATCTTTGCATCGTCATAGTGCATAATATTCTGTGGGTCTGGAAAAATAGGGCAAAATAAGCGAAAACGGCTGGCAATGAATGAGTTAAGAGAGAACATGTTTTTCTCTTCTTTCCTCCCTTGTGGCATTCAATATGCTGTTACCTCTCTGCTCAATTATGACAGATAACAACCTTAAAGTGTAGATTTTCTGATTTGTATAAAGAGATCTCGCATCCTTTCTTTCTGAATCTGAAATCTCGGGAGTGTGCGCCGTTGCGAGGCTTCAGACCTCACCTCGTGTGTGAAACATTGCATTCAGGAAATGAATTAGTCATTCCCCGTCTCATCTGGGATGTGAGGGAGCCGCATCGCCCCAATGTGGACGGCAATATTAATTTAACATGACGCCGCATTGATGGTCAATTTCAGTTTCATGGCGGCTGTTTAAGTGGAGTGGTGGAGTATTAATGTGATAAGATGTGAGAACTGAGGGACGTTACATCTCTCTCCTCTCTGCCATGTCTCATACTCAGCCAGCCATCTGGACAAATCAGCTCCCGCCCGCACGCCTCCCTCGCACCTCAACTTTTAGGCTGTGTGTGTCGGAGTGCGTGATTGAGAAGGAGAGAGCGTGATCGTCTCTCTTTGTGTTTGTCCATGAGGTGATTACCTTTTGTGAATTTAATGTGTGTGTCTGAATGCACAGGTGTGATGTGGCATTTTGCATCTAGATGCGGGTACGTGTCGGCGTGATGGCGGGTGTGCTGCGAGGAGGGTGTGTGGGGGTTTTTATATGGGTGTTGATGACCGTGGTTGTGTGATAGATTTTGTTCAGTGTGTGAAAGCCTCTGCACATTTAGGTGTAAAGCGTGCGGATATGTATGGAGGCGCTGTGTATTTTTCTGCCTTTATTTGTTTGTGAGTGTGTATGTGTGTGTGTGTGTGTGTGCTATAATGTAGGGACATGTGCAATGAGGCTGGTGTGATGTTGCCTGTGTTTGGACCCCCAGCCCCCCTCGTGTTTATGGACCTTGTTAGCGCAGGCTTGCCTCTCAATCTTCGTTACCAGTTTAAAACTTGATGTGTCGCACTTCCAGCTCACAGCAAGTGAACCGTGTATGAACAAATTAGTAATCCACACAAAGTGCTTAATCAAATCAGCAGCTGCCCCCGGAATAAATACAGTATTGTAGAGCGTTGTATATTCAGTGCAAGCCGGTGAGGGTTTGCTTTGAACACGTTCATCTAATTTTTATGTACACTGTATCCACATTATATGACTGAATTCAAAAGTTGGTTTTTATTGACTGTTCTGTGACACAAACGGCCTTTTTTATTTTCTGAGTCGTGAAGGGCCCAGTTCCATTTTTCTTTTTTTTTTTTAGCCTGATGCCGGCACGCAGAACGAGGAGGCATGGGCCCGTCGTGGCATTGCTCTTCAATGAGTGATTGCAGGCTGCGGCTCTGCCATTCTCTCTAACACTACCCCACCCTCTGGACTTATTAATGACAATAATTAGGGAGAAACCTCCCTGCGACGCCCGCCAGAGTGATTAGCGCTTTAATGATGGAATGGGAGGTACTGAGCGCACACAGAATTGATTTACGTATTTGCCCTGACCTTTGGAATCCAATTTACGCATCCACAGGCAAAGGAAGAGTCGGCAAGAGATGAAGGAGAGTGACAAGGATAGATGGAGTGAAGGAAGACATGCTTGGAGTGTGACCATAGTTTTTACTTGAACTCGAGTAAAGGCATCTGTTTTTATAATTCTGGAGTCATTTTATGTCTGGCAGTAGGTTGAAATCCTCGCACAGAACTAATAACACTCTTACTTGCCTGGCATTGAAAAATGATCTGTAATGCAAAATCAAATTTCTGCTCCGCGGTTATTCGGTCATGTTTTATTAAAATTGCCACCTCTTCCTTTCAAACGTAATATTTCTGTTGGATATGAACTCTCTGCGCTTTCCGTTGCAGGATCCAAGCCCTTCACGTGCAAGATCTGCAACTTTGCCACCGCTCAGCTGGGAGACGCAAGGAACCACGTGAAAAGACACCTCGGCATGAGGGAGTACAAATGCGACGTCTGTGGGTGAGTCGCCGTCAGCAGAAAGGATTTAAGAAACAGTCTTTCAATGTTAGAATACAACACTCAGGAAGAGAAACAGGAAATTGACAGTGACAAAGAGGAAAAGAAAGCCTCTGCTGTGTTCCAACTTGTAGAAGTTTGGTGACAGAAGATGATCAACGTGAACATTTAAAACGAAAATCCCACACTTAATAACTAGCAGTGTGTCTTTGTAAACCCTTAGAGGATACAATGACCTCTCGCTTGTATAATTTTAGCATATTTATTTGTAAATATTGTTATGTTGGTGTAGCATAGTGATTAAAGGTACTTTCTGGTGTAGTTTACGGAACAATGGAAGCCAACACCATTCAGAGGGTGATTTTCTTCACTTTGTCGGGAGGTTTCATGCTGGTGTTCGCACAGAACCCATTAGCTAGAATTAGTCTCAAAATAACTCATAATTTAATCCAATTCCTGCTGATTCAAACGGATGTACTGCTTTTCAAAACTGACATTTCAGTATTCAAAAAAGAACATTGAAACCTTTCAGGTGCTCCGTATATAAGCAAAATATGCTTTTTTTTGTGTATGTTTAGAGCATCTTTGACATGCTGAATTTAAATTCAGTCAGTACAGATTGATGTGCATGTTTCTTTAACAAAGCCAAACTAGATAGCCATTAAATATTCTGATTTAGCCTCCAAAGTCATTTATCTAGGCAAGAAAATTAAATTGACCAAGGCTGAAAACAAATAAATAAGTATGAAATAATTTAATGACATTAAATTTATGAAAACCTGTCCTTAACCTTTTGCTGTGGTGTGAATCTCGTCCCTCATGAATTAAGTGTCAACCAATAGTTTATCCAACCATACAACGCTTATTAATGCCATTAGTGCAGGAGGACAATCATTATTCCGAGTCTTGTCCCCTTGACGTGGTCCATATGTTGTGTTTGTCTAGTTTCGTTCCCGTGGCAGAGCTCCTCACGGCTGGGCCATGTTCAAATGGACACGTTGAGCTGTTTCACATGCAGCCGGGGAATAGAGGAAATGGTGGGATTTCCAGCCTTGTGCCATCGAGCTTCTGCGGCTACACACGTACAGTGATGAAGACATATGTAGAGTTATTAGTTTCTCCCTCTGTGTAATTCTGTGCAAAGCGTTCCGTTTAGTTCAGTTTGTGGGCCGATTTCCTTCCTCCGAAGCCGAGTAAAGCGAATGTGTTTATTCGCCCCAGCTGATGTTTGTAAACATATTACGGCGGCAGCAAACAAGCTTTGGTTTAAACACAGCTTCTCCTTTAATGAGACGACCGGCTCATGTTTCACGAGCCCTCCAGACAGAAGCCCCTCTCCTCCCGAGTGCCGCGCGTGTTTGGGCTTTTGACCAAGCGTGTAGCTTGCACATACACTGCACATTTCAGCGGTTCTTCAATATGCCTTTAAATGGGACTACTAAATACAGCCCCTGGGTTCACAAATCATGGGGATGGAGGAGCTCGTGTGCTGCCCGTGCCAGCCATTGGTGACAAATCGGCGCAGTGTGTGTGCTTTCAGTACTGACTGATCACCAGGCCATTCCTCCTCTTAACTAAAGAGCAGCAAACACAAAGAACCCCCCCCCCCAGAAACACCCTCATTAAGGCCTCAGCCATACATACACGTGGTCTGCGGCGCTTCTCAAACTTTTCTTGCCTCTGATTTTTCCTTACCCTGAATCTAAAGTCTGTTACAAATGAACGCTCGTGTTCCAGGCATATTGTGTAAAAGTGGAATTATATCGCGATTAAGTTCTGCATGCCCTCACGGATACGGATAACGGGGGGACAAAACCAGAAAAGTTTTTTTTTTTTTTTTTTAGATTTTGGTTTAGAATTTGCATTATTCACTTAAGTTTACACAAGGCTGTTTTATTTTTACTTGCAGCATGATATATTTCAATAATGAGTCTCAGGTCTACACACCTATAACTTCGGCTGAGTATATTGTTATTACGTCCCCCCAACCCTGTTTTTTTCTTGCTCCCCAGCATCGATTGTCGTCTTGCTCTCTTGTTAAACTCTGACGCTAAAATTACAGAGACTCTGACACCACGAGCAAATGGATGCGCTGCACTTTGGCTGTCCACCTCGCCTTACCGTAAGATGGTCTGCTCTCGGAAGTAGGGGGGGGGGGGGGGACTTGTTGATTGTTGAAGATCATATTGTTGTGGCATTTAATTAACAAATGCAAATCCAGGCCAGGACCGATTGGAACCCTTGACCACGCTGCCACTCAAAGCTGAGTGGGCTGGTCAGCGCCTCGCTCATCACTGAGAACACCTTATAGGCTTCCTGTCCGCTCCCCTCCGATTCCTCCCACTTCTATCAGTCGTCCGTTTGTCTGCATTCCTTCCGCTCTTTATTTTCAAAAAGACTGATCTTTTTTAATTTGCCTATAAAGAAATGCAAAAGCAGCAGAAAAACACAATTTGGCTGTTTACATGCAGGATGAGATTTCTCTCATTTAATTGGTAAAAAAGAAAAAACTTCAGCATGTGATAAGGCAGACTTTCGTGCTTTCACCCAGTGGGTATTGTCCACAGTGGGGCCCCGGCCACTTAATGAACCTCCTCCTCTCCTCCATCAACGACCAGAAAGGCCCTGGATTCAGCATTTCCACGCTCCCGCTCTCTCGTCCTCCCCAAAGATGCAATGGACGTCTACTGCTGTTGTAGGTGTTAAATTATGCATAAACAGTGTAAATGCTTTGAGGCATTGGTTTAATATCCCAGCCCGGGCCTTAGAAGTATTAACACTATCGTGGACATGGATTGTCCTCTTGTGGACTGCCATTTTATGATTATGGGTCATAAGCTGCCCATTTCCTAATGTCACTTCAGGAATTTGAGCAAAACATAAAAACCGTTGTTTCCACACTACTCAAGAAAGTTTGCAACTTGCTTAAGTTTGTCTTCTTTGTGTTTTTCCCTCCCTCCCTCCCGCCTCACAGTTTTCTTGACTTGGTGTTAGAGAGAGTATATATAGTCATGATTTCGTGTTGGGCGTTGTGTGTGTGATTTGACTGTTAACAGGATGGGGCTGGCTCATGTCAGGGTTTTTATGTCCCCCCCTGTCTTGTGAGATTGTCTGGTCTGCTCCCAGAATAGCCCATCAGTTCCGCCCTGCGTGGCTCATCCGCTATAATGTGCCTTAATGCCCGGGCCTGTATGAGTAGTGTTGAGGCCTGGCAGTGACAGTGGAAGAGCATCTTAGCTCGCTGCTTATCCAGAGAAAGCCGTCACTTAACTCAGCCCCTCTATTGTCTATCCACACCCCTCTCCTTTCCCCTTGATGTGATTCCCTGTAATCCTCAAACAGATTCTGGTTAGAACTCCCTGAGAACTATTTTTATGTTCTCTTTTTTTTTTCATCCCGTTTAAACATTAATGGTTGTTGCAGATGAAGAGAGGGATCCTTATGAGGATGATTATAATGTCACTCCACTGATCTCTAGCCGCCCCGAAATAATTGTACATCATCGCTTCATAAGGTGTCAGAGGGACATGTTGGTGGCGTGCAATTAAAACCGCAGAATATAATACACCAAATTACTGCCTGTCAGGCGTACGAACAACACGCTCTGTATTTGAGTTACACTTAATCATCACGTACATTAGCGATTTTGCTCAGATCCCTCCACCCCTCTCCAGCGCCTCCACTCATACAGCAAAGGCGTGAAACTCACTGCTCCTTGCAGGCTGAGGGATTGTGTCTATGATACAGCAGCTCTGGGGAACCTATACATTTATGTTAGCATTAGACCGTCTGCTCATGAACCCACAATGTCCAAAATGACGAGACAGAGAGCGTTACACCAGGAACTTGAAGCTGGAATTCTAATTCATAAACAAACAGCAGATGTAGATGGAGTATTTTCCTCAGATGATTCAGATCCAATAAACCTTTTATGTTCACATATTTCTTTAGTTCTTCATCAACCTTCAGATGGCTGTAAATATGCAGATGCCGGCATGTAAAGTAAGAAAATATACAAAATGACACCAAACCACATACATTTTTTTGTACCATAATATGCATGAATTTATTTTTCAAAAATGTGTTTTTCTTTCTAGGTACCCTGTTTTG